>NC_039257.1:20693957-20894458 GCF_003368295.1 Carassius auratus | reverse complement strand
TGTCACAGTGTGACAAATGGCATGTGGAACTTATTCCCGCTGAAGCAGTGTTCCCGGGGGAACGCTTTGAGTGTAACCCTGTTCCCAGGCCTGTGTGTGCGTTTGTTGCTGTGACAACCCCAAATGATGGATTGGCAACAGGTGTGGGGGATTTACTCAGAGTTTGCGTGAGGCCTCATCAACAGTGGAGAGGATAAAAAGCAGGAGAAGAGAGGGTGGTGCGTGTGGTTTTTCTCCCTTGTGAAAAGTCGTTTAATTGGGTGGTAATAGTTAGCTGGAGGACGGGTGAATGAAGAGGACAGTGTTGCTTGATGAGGGATTCGAGAACAACAGAAAGGAGAGTGAATTACCCTGTTTGCATTGGAGAGGAGCTGAAGTAACTGAGAACTGAGTCTTGTAATTGCACACGTTTGACACTGAATTGGATGTGGTTTGGAGTGTTTGGATCACGATCATAAATATCACTGAGTGGATTGTATTGATTCATTACCGATCTCTTACCTCTCCCTCCTCTATAAATGGTGATGTGAACTCTGCCTGTGACTGTGAAGAAAAACATCTCAGAACATCCTCAGTGGCAGTGAGGATTGCGCCCTCCCCCTTCCCTCGGACCAGAAACCCGAGTGTGAGTGCTGGCTTTAAATTGCACGTCGTGAAGTGAGTTTGCAGTGGCTAAAATTGATGTTTCCCCCACAATATATGTTTGAAGTGGAATTGTCGTGTGTGTGTGTAAGCTACATTCCTGTTTGCCATGCACTCTCTATGTGTCATGAGGGCTGACTGTCATAGTAAGAGTCCTGCGACACTGATTTGTTCCAACTGTCTGGATGTTGAGGATTTATCATCTGGGATGTGAATTAACCCCTCTGTTGTGCTAATAGGAGAAGAGATGCCCTGTTGAAATACTTTACTATCTGCCTCAGAAAAGCTCTGTGCAACCTGTTGACTTCGAGTCTGCTGTATCCCTGCCATTCAACTGTATGGTGAGAAGGTGTTCGCTCCTTCCAATACATGTGAATTGTATACTTGCCTGAAACATCCATTCCTGTCTGTCTCAGAAGAAGCCCCATTCAGCCTGTTGACTTCGAGTCTGCTGTATCCCTGCCATTCAACTGTATGGTGAGAAGTGTTCGCTCCTTCCAATACATGTGAACTGTATACTTGCTTGAAACATCAATTCTGTCTGTCTCAGAAGAAGCCCATATTCAGCCTGTTGACTTCGAGTCTGCTGTATCCCTGCCATTCAACTGTATGGTGAGAAGTGTTCGTTCCTTCCACTGCCTGTGAACTGTATACTTGCCTGAAACATCCATTCTGTCCGTCTCAGAAGAAGCCCCATTCAGCCTGTTGACTTCGAGTCTGCTGTATCCCTGCTATTCGTCTGTATTGTGAGAAGTGTTCGTTCCTTCCAATGCATGTGAACTGTATACTTGCCTGAAACATCCATTCTGTCTGTCTCAGAAGAAGCCCCATTCAGCCTGTTGACTTCGAGTCTGCTGTATCCCTGCCATTCAACTGTATGGTGAGAAGTGTTCGCTCCTTCCAATGCATGTGAACTGTATACTTGCCTGAAACATCCATTCTGTCTGTCTCAGAAGAAGCCCCATTCAGCCTGTTGACTTTGAGTCTGTTGTATCCCTGCTACTCATCTGTATGAGGAAGCCCCATTCAGCCTGTTGACTTCGAGTCTGCTGTATCCCTGCTATTCATCCGTATTGTGAGAAGTGTTCGTTCCTTCCAACGCATGTGAACTGTATACTTTGTCTGAAGCATCCATTCTGTCTGTTTCAGTAGAAACCCTGCACAGCCTGTTGACTTAGAGTTTGTTGCATCCTTGTGGCCCACCTGTGCTGAGAGAGGTGACTGTCCTTTGTCACGAACGTGAGATGGGCACGCTTTGTCTGGAATATCCACTCTGACGGTGTCAGGAGAAGCCACCTTACTGTAAGACCGTGCACCTGCCGTATACGTACTTGACTGATATCATTCGCCTCAAATTCCGTACCTGGGGAAGAAGGAAGGAAGGCTGGAATTACATACTTACCGGAGGAGACTTACCGGACCCCTCACTTGCCAAACACATCCCCACCTCAAGGCTGTGTATCTGCCGTGTACGGACCTGACCGATATCCATCCGTCCCAAATTCTGCATCTGTGAAGAAGGGAAGGGAGTTTGGAAGTATTTAATTACCAGAGGAGACTTACCAGACTGCGGGCTTGCCGATTGTATTCCCACCTGTGAAATACCTACTTGACCACCCATCTGTCCATCTATTGCGGGGCCCGCACAGAGGAAGAGGGCGGGAGAGTCCCCGGTCGCTGCATTGTTTACCTTCAAGCCCTGAGGGTAACAAAGAAGATTTTAGGTTAGGATTCCCAATTTGCTTTTACTTCAAAATAAAACTTGTTAAATTTATTCTCTGTCTCCGACTCTTCCCTCTGATACGCTCCTCGAGGTGGTCCTGGTTTAGGGGTGGGCGCAGTCCAGCTTGGCCCCCCTGACCTGTGACAGATTGGCGTAGTCGGCAGGGTTCTACCTCGAGTTGAGCGACCAGAGGTCGAGATGGCAGAAGAGGAAGTGCTTGGGGCACGGCAACCCGTCGTGCCAATCTTTATGGGGGCTCCGTGGGCTCCGAAGTATGGAGGCCCGGGATCCGAAATGAGCTTGTCGATGTGGAAGGTACAGGTGGAGTACCTGGCAGGGCTCCAAGGTCTGAGTGCCCCGCAGCAGGTTCAGTTTGTTTTAAACTCCTTGGAAGGGGAAGCGAGGAGAGAAGTTCAGGCAGCACCGGCAGCAACTCGAGCGACTGTCCAGGCCATTTTTGACTTCCTCACGGGACAATATGGAGACACCACCCCGGTAGCTGTTCTGAGGACGCAATTTTTCAATTCTCGGCAAGGCCCTCGGCAATCTGTTCGGGCATTTACCCTACAATTACGGGAACAGTTTTCTAGACTTACAGGGAGACAGGATCATGGCCTGGGGGGCGAAGAGGTTTTACTACGAGATCAGTTTTTAGTGGGGCTGCGGGAAGGCCCTGTGCGTCAGAGTCTGCGGGTGCAATTTCGACGAACCCCGAACCTGACCTTTGAAGAGCTTCGACAAGAAGCACTGGCCCTTGAGTGTGACCACATGGAGAATGTAGATCCTCCCAGCTGCCTAGCCACGAATGTTGTTAGCACCCCTTCGACTACTACGACATCTGACTGGAAGCAGGCCCTCCGGGAAGAGTTGAAGAGAGATGTGCGGGAACAAATGTCTGACCTATCTAAATCTTTTATGGAGGAGCTTCGGCGAGAGCGCCTCCAGTTGTCCTCTTTACCGCGGGAGCGGGCTTACTCTGATGGGAACCGTCCTCCCGACCGCCGTCCATCCCGACCTTCTGGCTCGCGATTTCAGTGGGATGAGTGTGGGCGTCCCATCTGCAACGGCTGTGGAGAGCCGGGACATTACTTCCGTCAGTGTCCTGCTCGACGTGCATCGCAAGGGGGTTTTTAGAGTTTCCGGCCACTGTGGGTCAAGTGGTCGGGACCCCCTTATCAGACCCCTCTCTGCCTACAACTTCTAGGAGCCGCCTGGTGGGCTGTTGCCCAGTGGTGGTGGTTCAGGTCAATGACCAGAAAGTGCAGTGCCTCTTGGATACAGGCTCCCAAGTGACCCTATTCACCGAAAGCTTGGCCCATGAGTTGTTTGGCACCGAAGGTCGTCCACCTGCGGAAGCCCCCTGGTTGACGCTACGTGGGGCGAATGGTCTTGACATCCCGTATGTGGGATACCTTGTGACTGATCTAAAGATTCAGGGAGTAGTGGTGCCACAGAAAGGAGTGGTGGTCGTACGAGACACATGCCTGGGGTCTCATCGTGCCCTGATTGGGATGAACGTCATTTCGGACTGTTGGGAGGAGCTGTTCCGAAGTAGACCGGCTCGAACAGCTGCAACATCAGCCGGGCAGGAGTGGGACCGCATCAGGGCCGACTGCCGTCGAGTATGTCTGGCCGAACAACAGGGGGATCGGGAAAGCACGGGAAGAGTAGCCTGCCGTTACGCCTTGTCCATTCCAGCTCAGAGTGAGGCTTTGGTCGGGGTCAGGTTGCCTCCTCGACTTTATAGTCCGGAAGATTGGGTCATGGTGGAACCCCATGAAGATGGTCCCAAGGTGGAAGTTGCTCGAGGATTGGCGACTGTTCAGGGGGGCCGGGTCTCATTGCGAGTCAGGAACATGAATCCCTTCCCTGTTCACTTGTATCGTCACCAGCGTTTGGCCCGGGTGACCTCAGTGAGGCCCCAGCAGGTTCGTGAACAGGGTGAAGTCAACTTCAATCGGGTAGGCCCGACAGTGGTAGAGGTGGCCCTGACACGAGCGGGTTCGGGGGCGGGAGAGATAGGAGGAGGGTTGCCTACCCACCTGATGGGGGAGTCTTTACGGGGTGAAGGACTAGGAGAAGAGCAATTGGGACAACTCCAAGAGTTCTTGATGGAATGGCAGCACTTGTTTTCCACTCACGATGAGGATTACGGCCGCACGGATGTGGTGCGACATCAAATCCCAACTGGGGATGCTGCACCCAGCCGAGAGCGCTATCGACCCGTGCCCCCGACCTTGTATTCAGAGGTCCGCACCCTTTTGCGAGGGATGCTTGACAAGGGGATTATTCGAGAGAGCAGTAGCCCTTGGGCTGCCCCGATAGTACTGGTTCGAAAGAAAACTGGTTCCTGGAGGTTTTGTGTGGATTACCGAAGGCTGAATCAAGTCACCAAAAGGGATGCTTTCCCGTTGCCTCGAGTTGAAGACTCTCTCACGAGCCTCACACAAGCCACCTGGTATTCCACCCTTGACTTGGCCAGCGGTTACTGGCAGGTGCAGATGGACGAGCATGACCGGGAGAAGACTGCATTCACTACCCCCTTTGGCCTATATGAATGGGACCGGATGCCGTTTGGCCTTTGCAACGCCCCAGCCACGTTCCAACGGCTGATGCAGCGTTGTTTAGGCAACCAACTGATGGATTCCACCCTCGTCTATCTAGACGACGTCATTGTCTACTCCCCAGATTTCAAGTCCCATCTCGAGCACCTAGAGCAAGTCTTCCGTTCCCTAGAGCGATATGGGTTGAAGCTCCAGCCAGACAAGTGCCAGCTCTTCCGCAAAGAGGTTAAATTCTTGGGGCATGTGGTGAGTGCAGCGGGGATTTCAGTTGATCCCGAGAAGGTGGTGGCAGTGCAGGAGTGGGCTGCGCCCAAGACGGTGTGCCAGGTTCGTTCATTCCTGGGCTTCGTGGGTTACTATAGGCGATTCATTAAAGATTTCTCTAAAATCGCTAGGCCGATCAACCAGTTGCTGGGAGGTATGGGACGAGTTCGTGGCCGAGGGTCCCCTTCGATCCAATGGGATCCGGCCTGTGAAGCTGCCTTCCAGAAACTCAAGCAGGAACTACTACAGGCCCCGATCCTAGCCTACGCTGACTTCACACAACCCTTCATCCTGTATACCGATGCTAGCCACCTGGGCTTGGGGGCTGTCTTGGCCCAGAAGCAACAGGGAGAGGAAAAGGTAATCGCCTATGCAAGCCGAAGTTTACATCCAACGGAGAAGAACGACGCCAATTACAGTTCTTTTAAGCTTGAGTTGCTGGCAGTGAAGTGGGCGTTGTGTGAAAAGTTCAAGGATTACTTGTGGGGAGCCAAGGTACGGGTCGTCACGGACAATAACCCGTTGGTTCATTTGCAGACTGCTAAACTGGGGGCGGTGGAACAACGCTGGGTGGCACAACTGGCCAATTTTGACTATCAGCTCCAGTACCGGCCAGGAAGAGAACACACTAATGCCGATGTACTATCAAGGTTACCCGGCGAAGGATCGGCAGGTCAGGTACCAGCACCAGAAGCGGGGTCCGATGAGGGACTGATGGTGGGAGTTGTAGAGGCACCAGGGCAAGTATCGGAGGAACCCCCCCCCTTGTTGGGGGTGGGACCCACAGCAATGGAGGCGGTGGCAGGGCGAAGACGGAGATGTAGCGTTGGTTCGAACGTGGCTAGAACAGAAGGCCTGGCCTGAGGGTGTGGGACGCCGGACTCAGACTCGGATTGTGCGGGGCCTGCTGGGACAGAGGGGGAGACTCTATTTGAAGGAAGGTGTGCTCTGTAGGGCCCTCCAGGACCCAGGTCGGGGCGATGAGGTCTGTCAAATCGTGGTCCCTGAAGGGCGTTGTCAGGCTTTATTGGAGGCATATCACACCAAGATGGAATATCAGGGGCAGGAGAGGACATTGGCACTGGTGAGGCGACACTTCTACTGGCCCGGAATGGAGGGTGCCACGAGGACTTACCTTCAGAGGTGCCCACGCTGCACGTTGTTTAAGACCAAGAAGGACGTACGGGCACCGCTGGTTCCGATGCAGGCCAAGGCACCGCTACATATGGTGGCCATGGATTATCTGACTTTGGGACGGCCAGTGGATCGGATCCAGAACATCCTTGTGGTAACCGATCTGTTTACTAAGTATGCTTGGGCCATCCCAACTGTGGACCAAACCGCCATTACGACTGCCAACGCCCTTTGGAGGTATGTGATCCAACCATTTGGATGCCCTGAAATTTTCCACTCAGACCAAGGAACCAACTTTGAGTCCAGGGTGATCCATGAGCTGTGCCAACTGTACGGATGCAAGAAGACCCATACGACTCCCTATCACCCCCAAGGGAACGGGGGGTGTGAGAGGTTTAATCAGACCTTGCTGAGTTTATTAGGAACCTTAGAGGAGGAACAGCAAGGCCATTGGGTCGACAGACTCCCGGCGATGGTACAGGCCTATAACAACAGTGTACACAGTACCACTGGTTACGCCCCCACCTACCTGATGTTCGGCAGACATGTGAGACTTCCGATGGATATGCTTCTGGGGACCACTGCAGGGGAAGAGGGAGGTAGTTTGACAGATTGGGTGACGGGACATCATCAACGCCTCCAGTCGGCATACGAACGAGTCTCGGGCCGGATTAACCGAGCAGCGTTGAAGAACAAGAGGTTGTATGACCGGACGGCTCGAGAGGCACCGTTACTACCAGGGGAGAGGGTGCTGGTGCGGGATAATCGCCGACAAGGGAAGGGAAAATTGAGTGACCGGTGGGAGGCTCAGCCGTTTGTCGTTTTGCGACAGCCACACCCAGACCAACCCATATATGCATTGCGGCCAGAAGGAAAGGCGGGCCCCGAACGGGTGTTACATCGAAATTTGATCCGCCCTTGCCCAAACTACCCAAAACGTGTTGTAGAGAATCCACCGGTTGAAACGTCCGGGATGCCCCCGCTGGTAGGATGGGCGGTGATTCCAGGAGGCCTGGGCCTAGGGCTACGACCTGAAGCACCCATTTCCCCACCTCGACGGTCCCAGCGTGAGAATCGAGGTCAGCCTCCAGCTAGGTTTGGAGACTGGGTGTCTGGAGACCGTTCTCGGGACTAGAACGGTTTGGCGGGGGGGTATGTCACAGTGTGACAAATGGCATGTGGAACTTATTCCCGCTGAAGCAGTGTTCCCGGGGGAACGCTTTGAGTGTAACCCTGTTCCCAGGCCTGTGTGTGCGTTTGTTGCTGTGACAACCCCAAATGATGGATTGGCAACAGGTGTGGGGGATTTACTCAGAGTTTGCGTGAGGCCTCATCAACAGTGGAGAGGATAAAAAGCAGGAGAGAGAGGTGGTGCGTGTGGTTTTTCTCCCTTGTGAAAAGTCGTTTTATTGGGTGGTAATAGTTACTGGAGGACGGGTGAATGAAGAGGACAGTGTTGCTTGATGAGGGATTCGAGAACAACAGCAGGAGAGTGAATTACCCTGTTTGCATTGGAGAGGAGCTGAGTAACTGAGAACTGAGTCTTGTAATTGCACACGTTTGACACTGAATTGGATGTGGTTTGGAGTGTTTGGATCACGATCATAAATATCACTGAGTGGATTGTATTGATTCATTACCGATCTCTTACCTCTCCCTCCTCTATAAATGGTGATGTGAACTCTGCCTGTGACTGTGAAGAAAAACATCTCAGAACATCCTCAGTGGCAGTGAGGATTGCGCCCTCCCCCTTCCCCTCGGACAGAAACCCGAGTGTGAGTGCTGGCTTTAAATTGCACGTCGTGAAGTGAGTTTGCAGTGGCTAAAATTGATGTTTTCCCCCACAATATATGTTTGAAGTGGAATTGTCGTGTGTGTGTGTAAGCTACATTCCTGTTTGCCATGCACTCTCTATGTGTCATGAGGGCTGACTGTCAATAGTAAGAGTCCTGCGACACTGATTTGTTCCAACTGTCTGGATGTTGAGGATTTATCATCTGGGATGTGAATTAACCCCTCTGTTGTGCTAATAGGAGAAGAGATGCCCTGTTGAAATACTTACTATCTGCCTCAGAAAAGCTCTGTGCAACCTGTTGACTTCGAGTCTGCTGTATCCCTGCCATTCAACTGTATGGTGAGAGGTGTTCGCTCCTTCCAATACATGTGAATTGTATACTTGCCTGAAACATCCATTCTGTCTGTCTCAGAAGAAGCCCCATTCAGCCTGTTGACTTCGAGTCTGCTGTATCCCTGCCATTCAACTGTATGGTGAGAAGTGTTCGCTCCTTCCAATACATGTGAACTGTATACTTGCTTGAAACATCAATTCTGTCTGTCTCAGAAGAAGCCCATATTCAGCCTGTTGACTTCGAGTCTGCTGTATCCCTGCCATTCAACTGTATGGTGAGAAGTGTTCGTTCCTTCCACTGCCTGTGAACTGTATACTTGCCTGAAACATCCATTCTGTCCGTCTCAGAAGAAGCCCCATTCAGCCTGTTGACTTCGAGTCTGCTGTATCCCTGCTATTCGTCTGTATTGTGAGAAGTGTTCGTTCCTTCCAATGCATGTGAACTGTATACTTGCCTGAAACATCCATTCTGTCTGTCTCAGAAGAAGCCCCATTCAGCCTGTTGACTTCGAGTCTGCTGTATCCCTGCCATTCAACTGTATGGTGAGAAGTGTTCGCTCCTTCCAATGCATGTGAACTGTATACTTGCCTGAAACATCCATTCTGTCTGTCTCAGAAGAAGCCCCATTCAGCCTGTTGACTTTGAGTCTGTTGTATCCCTGCTACTCATCTGTATGAGGAAGCCCCATTCAGCCTGTTGACTTCGAGTCTGCTGTATCCCTGCTATTCATCCGTATTGTGAGAAGTGTTCGTTCCTTCCAACGCATGTGAACTGTATACTTTGTCTGAAGCATCCATTCTGTCTGTTTCAGTAGAAACCCTGCACAGCCTGTTGACTTAGAGTTTGTTGCATCCTTGTGGCCCACCTGTGCTGAGAGAGGTGACTGTCCTTTGTCACGAACGTGAGATGGGCACGCTTTGTCTGGAATATCCACTCTGACGGTGTCAGGAGAAGCCACCTTACTGTAAGACCGTGCACCTGCCGTATACGTACTTGACTGATATCATTCGCCTCAAATTCCGTACCTGGGGAAGAAGGAAGGAAGGCTGGAATTACATACTTACCGGAGGAGACTTACCGGACCCCTCACTTGCCAAACACATCCCCACCTCAAGGCTGTGTATCTGCCGTGTACGGACCTGACCGATATCCATCCGTCCCAAATTCTGCATCTGTGAAGAAGGGAAGGGAGTTTGGAAGTATTTAATTACCAGAGGAGACTTACCAGACTGCGGGCTTGCCGATTGTATTCCCACCTGTGAAATACCTACTTGACCACCCATCTGTCCATCTATTGCGGGGCCCGCACAGAGGAAGAGGGCGGGAGAGTCCCCGGTCGCTGCATTGTTTACCTTCAAGCCCTGAGGGTAACAAAGAAGATTTTAGGTTAGGATTCCCAATTTGCTTTTACTTCAAAATAAAACTTGTTAAATTTATTCTCTGTCTCCGACTCTTCCCTCTGATACGCTCCTCGAGGTGGTCCTGGTTTAGGGGTGGGCGCAGTCCAGCTTGGCCCCCCTGACCTGTGACAATTACACCAAATACAAAAAATAATGTTATTTTTAGCAACTTCATATGACCCCTTTCATGGTTCACAGACACAAACCTTTCATCAACATCTTGAAACACACAGTTTGGCGTGTGTGTTGTGGTGAAGATTCTCTTATCAGGTGGAATTCTTGGTACTGCAAATTAGAAAAATAAATAAATAAAATTCAAAAGACACAACCTATTTATTTATAATAATAGCTTGAAAGCTAAACAATCAAGGGCAATACCATCTGTGTGCGATTACCTTCATATCCAGAGTGAACTCTCTCAGCCAATATGAGGCAGCAGAAATGTTCCTCAGAGAGCTCGGAGTCTTGAACCTTCATTAAATATGGAGTCATCCTGAAAGGATAGTACTGCAGATCTCATTCCTTCTCTTTACCACCACTACACAAACAAACAAAAACAAAAGCACATTTTAAAGATATTATTATACAACTAGACTAGAGTACAATATGCATCTGACATATTGACAACATGCAGTGACTACTTCAAACCTACCACACTATGCATATGCATGTAAGATAGTAACAAAATAAATGGCAGTTTGAAATTATATTATTGCACTTACAGCTATGAACAGTTAATATAAATGTGCGTAATAGTAAAATAAATGTGTCTAATAGTGCTTGATTCAAGTCTGTCTGACCTGATTTGACAGAAGAAGGATTTCTCCTGCATGAACTCAGTCCATGATGACTCTGAAAAATAGCGGAGATGAATGAGACCAAAAAGAAAACAAGAACTAGAGAGATTAGTAGAGTAAATAAATGAGGAGACCTCCCTCAACCTGTTTCCCCAAAAACAAAACCGTTCACTATATTGAGCCAAAGTGTTTTTGTTATTTTGGGTAATTCTTTTAATTTTATACTTTTTGGCCTCAAACTAAATGTTGTATTGTTTTTTTTTCCAAATCAGAGCTAGGGTGCGTTTCCCAAAAATCACTGTTAGCAAACTATGGTTGCAAGTTCCATACTAACAGTTTAATGATTCAGTGTTTTCCGAAATACCAATTTGCAAATGTTCATTTAAACTGAGAAGTTGTGTAAGCTGGAACTAGCTCTCTGTGGTTAGAAGTAAAGATTCTTTTTAATATGACATAGACTTAAATAGATCATGCATTTGAGCAAAAAAGCAAGCTAAAATGCAGTGTATTCTATATTGTTAATTTTGTTCTATATTGTTAATTACATTTTAATCTATATATTTTATCACATCAAATTTACATAGTTTTACATTTAACCGGTGCTTTTATCCAAATAATGACAACAGAAGCAATCAAATCAACAAAAATAATTATGTAATATTATGTAACTGGCATGACAATTCCTGTTTAGTCTAACACATCACATAGAAAATTTTATTATATTATTAATATTTTACAATGAATAAAAAGAAAATAAGTAGATATAACAGAAAATGAATCAAGAATGTTAGTCATTTCAGAATCATTGGAAAATTAGCTGATATTAAAGGGTTAGTTCACCCAATAATCAAAATTATGTAATTAATAACTCACCCTCATGTCGTTACAAACCAGTGAGAGCTCCGTTTATCTTCGGAACATAGTTAAAGATATTTTAGAACGAGTCATTATCTGGCTCGGCTCTGTGTTCATCTTCAGTTCTCTCTTCACATCAGTTCAGTCAGTGTACTGTTTGAGTCAATGAATTACTCCGGGATATTGGTTTGTTTGAACTCAGAGGGAGTTACATTAAAAAAGTTAACAGCTTAAGTCATTTGTGGATTAATGCATATTGGAGACCTGAACCGTTTTAAACGATTCAGTTTGATTTGGTGAACTGGTTCAAAAAGATCCGGTTACATCGAATGATTTGTTCACAAACCGGAGATCACAAACTGCTTTGTTTTGAACTCTCTCACAACAGACACGGAAGAGAAGACAATGCTGAATAAAGTCGTAGTTTTTGCTATTTTTGGACCAAAATGTATTTTCGATGCTTCAAAAAATTCTAACTGACCCTCTGATCTCACATGGACTACTTTGATGATGTTTTTATTACCTTTCTGGACATGGACAGTAGACCGTACACACAGTTTCAATGGAGGGACTAAGAGCTCTCGGACTAAAATATCGGTTGCACTTTATTTTACAGTACGTGTACTAACATGTACTTATAGTGTACTTACAGTGTATTTATCTAAGAAAGTTCTGGTAACACAAGGTAACTACATGGGGTAGGGTTAGGTTTAGGGATAGGTTCAGGGTTAGTACCTAGTTATTACATAGTTATTGTAATTACTATAATAAGTACATAGTATGTACATGGGAAACAGGACTGTAAAATAAAGTGCTACCAAAATATCTTAAACTGTGTTTCGAAGATAAACGGTGGTCTCAGTGGTTTGGAACGACATGAGGGTGAGTTATTAATTACATGAGATTCCTATTATTGTTTAGGGAGTCTTCTACCATAGGTTTACATGCATGCAAGGTCAAACAACCCTCTAATTTTAATGAATTATTTTGTGTACTGTAGTAGATATATGCAGTCAGCAGGCTGTTGATTTGGGTAAGTTTATTTTTTATTTTTTTGGCATCTCCATGTGGTCTTGTTCGGTATCACAACTTGACTCCTCCAAAATGTAAAAATGTTGCACTGTACAAATACAAAAAAATAAATAAAAAATAAATAAATAAATAATAATAATAATAATATTATATATATATATATATATATATTTTTCCATATGTGCTTATATGGGCTCCTTTGCTGCATTTTGGAGTTTCTAAGTGTCATTTTTTGGAAAGACATCTAAATGTGTCTTGTATACAAGCTTGCAGAAAATACAGATTTTTGAGAATCACCTTCTACTATTTTGGTTTACTTTGCTGTATATAGCAAATGATGACAAAAAAATTTGAAATAAGATAAATGGTCTATGCTTAATTTCACAAAGTGTGCGATTAATCGTGATTAATCACAGACAAATGGTGTGATTAATTTGATTAAAAATTGTAAACTATTGACCGCCCTAATACATAGATCTATCTATCTATCTATCTATCTATCTATCTATCTATCTATCTATCTATCTATATATATATATATATATACACACACACACACACAGTACAGACCAAAAGTTTGGACACACCTTCTCATTCAAAGAGTTTTCTTTATTTTCATGACTATGAAAATTGTAGAGTCACACTGAAGGCATCAAGGGTTATTTGACCAAGAAGGAGAGTAATGGGGTGCTGCACCAGATGACCTGACCTCCACAGTCACCGGACCTGAACCCAATCAAAATGGTTTTAGGGGTGAGCTGGACCGCAGACGGAAGGCAAAAGGCCCAACAAGTGCTAAGCATCTCTCAGGGAACTCCTTCAAGACTGTTGGAAGACCATTTCAGGTGACTACCTCTTGAAGCTCATCAAGAGAATGCCAAGTGTGTGCAAAGCAGCAATCAAAGCAAAAGGTGGGTACTTTAAAGAACCTAGAATATGACATGTTTTCAGTTGTTTCACACTTTTTTGTTATGTATATACCGTATTTTACCATATAAGTCGCACATTTTTTAATAGTTTGGCTGGTCCTGCGACTTATAGTCAGGTGCGACTTATCAAAATTAATTTGACATGAACCGAGAGAAATTAACCAATAGAAAACATTACAGTCTACAGCTGCTAGAGGGCGCTCTATGCTGCTCAGTGCTCCTGTAGTCTACACTGAAAACATAGAGCGCCCTCTCGCGGCTGTAGATGGTAATGTTTTCTCTTGGTTCTTGGTTCTAAATAAATGCGACTTATAGTCCAGTGCGACTTATATATGTTTTTTTCCTCATCATGACGTATTTTTGGACTGATGTGACTTATACTCAGGTGCGACTTATAGTCCGAAAAATACGGTAATTGCATATATAATTCCACATGTGTTAATTCATAGTTTTGATGCCTTCAGTGTGAATCTACAATTTTCATTAAGGTGTGTCCAAACGTTTGGTCTGTACTATATATATATATATATATATATACATCTATATATATATATATATCTATATATATATATATATATATATATATATATATATATATATATATACACACAGTACAGTATGTTTCTATCTATCTATCTATCTATCTATATATATATATATATATATATATATATATACATATATATACATATATATACATATATATATATATATATATATATATATATATATATATATATATATATATATATATATATATATATATATATATATATATGTACCGAACGGTTCGTTGGACTAATTAATTATATTTGAAAAAAAAAGAAATATAATGTAACGGAAACAGGTCAATTTAGCTCGAAGGGAATCATTTAAGATTTTAAAGGGAATTTGAACAGAATCACTGTTTCACGGCTGATCACTGAGACGCCCTGCGATTCAGTGAACGAGCCGTTTAACATCAAATCTGCGCTGGATACTAATATCCAAACTATAGTGAAACACTATCAGTTAGCACAGTAACAAGATCGGCAGTTTAAGACATTAACTTGTAAGCACAAAACACAAGATACTTCTCTTTTCAATACGAATAAGGCTTTATTAGATAAATCTAAGACATATAAACTAATCTAACACATAAACGCAGGAAGATCGAAAGTTATGGAAAGATGAGTTTAAGAGAATGGAAATATGGAATCCCAAGTTTACAGCAATACCTTAAATTGCATAGACATGAACAACCATCAATAACGTAATTAGCCCTCGCATTGAGTTCCTCAGTGAGGTTAAAATTATTATTAGATACACCAGTAAAGGTCACAGTCTGGAGGTAAAGTTACTTGCATCTCCTGTGAAGGAGTCCCGGTGAAAGGGCTAGAAGTTCAGTAGTTGCTGAAATGACGCCTTGGGGAGCCCGTGCTTGGGCGTTGACTGAAGATGCAGAGTTGTGTGGCTGGTTGAAGTTGAACTCGACGTTACAAACTTAACTCAGAACACGAAACTCTCAAACGGAAAAGAAAAGAAATAAAGTTTGACGAGACAAGCTTGGGTTTCTTCTCATCGTGACTGAGTAGCAGCAGGCATGCAGGATGAAGCACGCTGCAACCGCGCTCAAAGAACAGTGATAACAAAACAGCATGGCTAGAAGCTACAAGCTAGCAGTAGCATAGCTAGAGACTAGAAGCTGACATGGCTAATAGCAGCAGCATAGCTAGAGACTCAAAGCAGACACTGAAAGCAGACTAAAAGCCAAGATTTTACGATGTCCTCAGTTTTTAAACCTGCCTGTTGGCCACACCTCAAATGTTGTCTTTACCAATCAGATATTGTCTTGGATCGGGGGGTATCATAAATCATATTTTTATCTTACCAAGCATGTGGTCCGAATTTTCCTGCTCTGGCAGGGTCTAATTTTGGACATGATTCCTATAACACGAATACGATACATGGGACAAATAAATTATTGTCTGAACTAATTCAAGCAAGCAGATCACAATTCAAGGATCACAGACATACCAAACATAATTACAAATCGTTAAGCTATGCCATAGTTATAAAAAAAAAACATACACAATAAGTGATTATAACATGATAGTCAAATGTGTGGGTTACACATAAATGAATATGGAGTGATGCAATGGACTGATTCATTTAGGAGTCTTTTTGAGTTCATTCTGGTCCATATATATGTACAAAAGCAGTTTCTTTGCCATTCTCTTGACAAATACTTCTGTGGAGACAAAATCCCTTCCCCCTTAGGAATTTCAGTCTGGTTTTGCTAGGTGGGGGGAAGTCAATGGAAGTGTTTAACTCATGGGTTTCCATGTGATGTCCAGCGTTGCATTTCAATTACGAACAACAAATTTGACACCAAATTTCTCTTCTTCGAATTGAAATTGTAAATAATTGTTCTAGTGGTGTTAATGTTAAAAGCTGTTGTGTGAACAAGTTGGTTGGTCACCTTGCTTGGTTCTTGTGGCACTAGAACTGATTTATTGCTTCTTGAGGAATTCGGCTCGTGTTTCAACGCACAGCTTTGGTAGACTCTTTAATTTGTCTGGTTCGACTCATTTCTGTTACAATAATGATATGCGTTCAACAAGGTAGCCCAATAACCCAAACGACGTAACAGGCAACGACCCTGACACCCCCGAAGAAGAAAAAAACACCAACTTATATGTTAGGCTACTCAGTCAGGTGCTCGCTCACTCAGTGCGGTACGTGTTGGCCAATTCGTTTAACAGAGCAGAAATAGAAGATCCGCCAATAACCAACAGGTCTGGTGTTTGGGTGCACTTTGGATTCCCTGTAAGCCATGGTGATGGCAAGAGAGTGGTGGATAAAAAAACAATGGTATGTCGCATCTACATGACAATAGGGTACACCAGCGGGAATAATAAAAAAAAAAAAAACAACACCAGCTGGAATACTTGAAACATGTCAACTAATTTACGCCGACATCACCTTATTGTGTCAGCATCTGGGGAAAGACGAAAAAAAGGAGAAACATACAAGCAACAAACTATCCCCGCAGCATTTAGGCAGATATTTCCAACGGATTCAAACAGGGCAAAAGACATCACTGCAGCGATTGGTACATTTGTTACATTTATGTTATAGCCGTGGATATGAGACCTTACTATTTACCATTCATTCTATCATCACCATTATAGCTTACAGGGAATCCAAAGTGCACCCCAGACCTGTTGGTTTTTGGAGGATCTTCTTTTTCTGGTCTGTTAAACGCATTAGCCATTTTGCAATGAGCCTTCAGCGCATACTGAGTGAGCGAGCGCCTATAGTGGAAAACGCAGGTTTTAAGAACATGCTTAATGTAATTGAGCCCCGTTACAATATTCCTTCACGAGCCCATTTCAGCCAGGCCGCAATTCCTGCTTTGTTCCAAAAAACATAAGCCCTATAGAGAACCAATTGAGTAAAAACACACTTAATATAAAGAGTTATAGAGTTCCATATAAAAAGTTGCATCTTTGTATTTGTTCATAACTACTACAACAATATAACATTTTCATTTTTATAAGGAGTTGTTTTTGTTTTATACAGTATGCTGCCTGCCATAGAAGATGGGTAAAGAATAGCTCCATCATTGTTCAATGTAAAAAAAAGAAAGAAAACATACTTTGTTAATAAATAACAAATTTTTTAAAAATCAAGGAAATGTGTAAAGCAAGTGTGCTTGCTTTATTTACTTATAACAACATATTGTGTAGTTAGCAGGTTAGTAAGTTATCTATATTAACATCTGACCAAGTAACAGTACTGGTATAGAATCAGTATTGGCCATTATACAGGATGTCAGGTATCAGAATCGGATCTGTAAAGAAAAAAAAAGTAGTATTGGTGCACCCCTAAAAATAGGCATTTTTTTTAATGGGGGTATGTGAGTAGTTGACAATTTGTTTGAATTAATCCATTCAGTGCACTGTGCATTGATAGACTGACCTGTTCCTGTGCACATGCTCCAAGATTGAAGTCTGTATGGTGATGTAAAACTGTAGAACACACTGACATCACGAGGTGTCAGAAACTTTCTGTCTTTGAACTCATCTTTTCTGCAGTTCAAGATCCCTGCAGCCTGTTCCGAAATGTAAACAATCTTTCCTGTTATCAAGGACACTGCAACTGCAAAAATATCCTCCAGACACAAAAACACAAAAAATTATAGACATTGCCCTCATATTCCTATGTCATATTATGAGGCCAGGAACTGAGCTGTGTTCAGGTCCAGCTCCAGTCAAGCAAGTCCAATTTATATAACAGATACACGCACATATGTACATTATATGTATGTGTGTGTATATACAATTTCATTAACATTTTCATTAATACACATTTGCGTGATTCTTTTGGCCTTGGTAAACATTACCTATAAAACCACAGCAGAACTTTTGTCCAAACATCCAACACCATACTTTCATTCTGAATGAATCTGCATTTTAAACAAATGTTAAGTGTATGTTTGTATTTTCTGTTTATCAGGAGAGTATCTGAGTTTGCGCGAATGACCAATAATTCAATGGCCCATTCATAAAGAGAACCATTTAATTCATCCCTTGTAAGGATGAACGAACCTCAGATACTTTTTTCTCCTTATAAACAGAAAATACAAACATACACAAGCATCTTTCGAGACACCCCACAGAGCCGAGGTGCAGGAAACACCTCTCTCACATATGTTATCAGTTCCTTCTCATTCCCTTCCTTTCCAATCCTCCCTCCACTTGGTTCACTTAGAAAGGTCATTAGTATAATGTTCTACATGAATGCATATAATATTTACAGTTATGTTTGGTGTCATTTGAATTGTCTCAGGGGGACTGGTACAATTGTCTCAATTTAACAAGTAGGAGACTAATGCTGTGTTCACACCAAATGCGAGTAGAGCGTCTGGCGTGAATGATTTCAATGTTAAGTCAATGCAAAGGCGAGTTTACGCGTGTCTGGAGGTCTCGCGGCGCGAATGAGGTGTTTAGCACGGCGCGGAAGACGCGAATTCACCTCATTGTAATTTGAGCAAATGACGCGAACTGAGCGTTTTGTGCGATATGCATGTTAAGCGTGAATGGTGCTTTTTGTGCATTTAAGCATTTGCGGCGAGTTGAACATTTTGAACTTTGCCGTCAATTCACGCCACGTTAACCAATCAGAAGCCTGCTAGGAGTCACTCATTCAACATGGAGGAACAAATGTTGCTGTCAGTGAGTAGTCAACCGGAGCTTTATGACAAAAGTTCATATTTCTATAGAGACAGGAATAAAAAGGACCTATATAAATAAAACATGTTAATAGATTAATTGAATGAATTCAATTCAATTCAAGTTTATTTGTATAGCGCCTTTTTACAATACGAATCGTTACAAATCGTTAATAAAGGCCAAAGATAAGAAAAGTTTTGTTTTACCCCAAACAAATTATATTTTATCTTGAACCACTAAAGAAACATCAGAGCCAGCGGCAAATGTCAGGTCTAGCCGAGGTGAGGCTGCTCTCGGCGTATATATGATCACTGAGCTCCAGCTGATCGCAGGGAGCTCATCTCATTTTTGAGACTGTCTTTATAAATAAACTGCATATTTGAGTTTAAAACAACTACATTCCCGCCTGAAATACTTTTAAAAATTACTATTTGTTTCTTTTTGATTCTTTCACTCCCTGACTGCAGGTGTTGGACAGCATTTTCTCTACTTCCTGTTGGCCTTCTGTAGCTAATCTTAGCTCTGTGTAGCTGTTTTTATTTTTTCTCTAGAATCTTTATCTTACTATCACTCTCTGTTTTTTTAAATGATAAAATATAACTTAATTTACACCATATTTCTGATATTATCGATCAATCTTATCAGATTAATTTTTATTATTCACTTTTATTTTATATCCGTGAGTGCAGTACAACTGCAAAGCGTTAGCACTCGTTAGCTTGTCATTAGCGTTTCATTCGAACCTGTCACTGTTTTCTTTTCTCCTCTCTCTCGCTCCAGTTTTTCAAAGGTTCATCAAACAACCGCAGTAAGAATATTTTATCAAGCACGGTGAGTAATGGCTTTTCCTAATATTGTTATTTGCACCTTGTAACAGAGACAGTGGTGTGCCAACTGCTACAAGGTGTTCAAGCAGTGGCGGCACCCCTGCTCTGGATGTACCGGCCGATGGAGGCGTGAAAAAATGAAGTGACGTGCTGATGAAGACAAAAAGTTGGTGTTTATTCCAAAATGTGAAAAACAAAGATTTTCCAAAATAATTCAAATTATATTTACAGTGTAACTCAAAAAGTAGAAAAACATAAAATAAAAAAAAATACAAAAAATACAAAAAAAAAAATTGTACAAAGTTTAAATGTACAAACAAAACTTTTGGCTATGTCAATAATTTGACCCAAAAATCAAGCAAGCAACTTTTCCCCGACTCACTCTACGAGCTCCCCTTTACCAGACTGAGAGAAACACTTAAAAAGTATAAGCCCCTCCCCCTAGGACTAAACCATTAAATAATTTATGGTAACAAATAAGTTCAAGAAAGACAAAACAATTAAATAGCAACTTAATTGTAACAAAGGCATAACTATTAGAACTAAAAACATGCAGAAATATACAACCATTTCAAACAACACAAACTAAATTCATTATTATGGTTTACCAAAGCATCAAACAAACACCAATCTCCCCCTCCGGCATGAGACCAATTAAGTGTGCCTTCTATTGGCGGGAAACAGGTATTTAAAAATGGTGGCAATGTGGTGCTTGGGTTTCTTCTGTTTTTTATGAGAAAATGTTCCAGTACGTAAGTATGACTGTTTACTTTATGTAAGTGGATAATTGAAAACAATAAACATTTAACATGTCAACCGGTGTTGTTTGTATTCTTAACAATACACAAATTAACAAAAAAAAAAAATAATTGACTCACCAAGTGTTAACCTAAACAAAAAATGGTGAGAACAGGATCAACACTTAAACAATACACAATCAATTACATACACACACATACCTGGTGTTAACTGGTGTTACATTGCGCAAAACAAATATGTGTTGTTGTATGAAAAGTCTATGCATGCCTAGTGTGTTGTGTTCTAAGTCCAGTGCCAGTCTCTAGTCACAGTGCCCCACTGTGACATTTACCCCTCCCTCTCCAGACACCGACTGTGGTGTCCTCGAGAGAAAGTCTGCAGTGTAATTCTGTGACCCTGATCTATACAGCACCTCTTTTGGTATTCCTACTTGCGAAAAGAATTTCAACAAGGCTGAAGCTATTTGCTTAGCAGTAACATCTCTTAAGGGATATGCTTCAGGGTACCTTGTGGCATAATCTGAGATTACTAGAATAAACCTGTTCCCTGTCTGGCTTCTCTCAACTGGTCCAACAACATCTACTCCTATTCTCTCAAAAGGTACATCAATCACAGGCAAAGGGATCAGTGGTGCAATGGCAGGAGTCCGACCAGCAGTGAGTTGGCAATCAGGGCATGTCTGGCAGTATTCTTTAATGTCTGTGTACATTCTGGGCCAATAAAATCTTTTAGAGATTCTCAAACATGTCTTTGCAAACCCTAAATGACCTGACCATGGAATGGAATGACCTAACTGCAACACCTCACTTCTTTGTGCTTTAGGTACAACTAGCCGAAGATCCCCCTCCTTAGTTTGCTTATACAGAAGTTCATGTTTTAACACAAAAGGATCATCAAGTAAAACATCAGCATCATCCTTCTGCTTAACCTGTTCAAAACATGTGGCAAGGGTTGGGTCTCCCCTCTGCAGCTGGGCTAGATCATTGGGAATCACAATGTCTGACTCACATAATTCAGGTTCAGCAACATCCTCGTTAGCCTGCTCTGAGGTGTCAATCAACCCTGATACCCAATCTCTACGTTGTTGTAACCTGTTGTCTTTTGTTGGTCCTGACTCCCTCTCAATATCCGCAGAACTAAAAGGCAAAGTTTGCAATGGATTATCTGGGTCTGGGTTGAGTGTTGTCTGTACTACTTGCTTTGACTGAGCCCTTGTCACTACCCCACACCATTCTGTGTCTTGCAGTAATTCAGCCAACACTGGCATATCTGTGCCAAGGAGTATGGGATAGGGAAGAGTATCAGCTATTCCAACCTTCATCAAATAAGACTGATTTAAGACCTCTATATACACTTCTGCTGTAGGCAATGGAGTGTTGTCACCATGTACACAACAAACAGTAACCATCTCTACATCATTCCAGTCTTGTCTGGGCACAAATCTGCGCTGTACTAATGTATATGTACAACCAGTATCTACCAAGGCTAAAACTGGTCTACCATTTAACAAGACAGATCTAACTGGCTGTGAGTTGCATTTCCCGGGGTATGACTGAACTGGATGAGGGACATAACAAAGGCTTGCTGTTTTGGGTTTCTTCAGGGGGCAAAGAGGTCTAGTATGTCCTGGCTGACCACAATGATAACATACAACATCATCTTTAACTACCCTCTGTGAAGTTACAAGCGGAGTAGTGGTTTTACTTTGTGGGAGTCTTAGGATCCTGTCTTGAGAGTTTGAACCCCCCCCCCCCCCAAATCCCTCAGACTTACCCCTGATCGAAGGGAGGATTCCAGCATAGCGGAAGTTTCCTGTTCCTTTTCGGGCTGTGATATATGCCTCCGCCAGTCTGGCCGCCTCAGCAGCAGTGATTGGATCATGCTCCTTGACCCAAGTCCGCACGTCTGGGTACAAGACTCTTAGGAACTGTTCCAGAACAAGTGCCTCCATAATATCCTCTTTATTGCTGCTGGAGTAGTGCACCCACTTGCAAAACAGGTCTTTCAGTCTGATGTAAAGCTCATGTGGTGACTCATCCCAGGGGTGTTTAGGTTACGGAACCTCAGCCTATAAGTTTCTACATTGATTTCATACTTTTTCAATATTGCGGTCTTAACTACATCATAGTCTTGTGTACTTGAAGGGTCCATTGCAACAAACGCCGATCTGGCCTTACCAGTTAGCAACAGTATGAGGTGAATGGCCCAGTCTTCTTTAGGCCACTGGTATACCTCTGCCAGTCTCTCAAATGTCAGCAGATAGTGCTCAATATCATCAGAGTCCTCCAGTCTCGCAAGCCGTGGCTCCCGGTCTAACACCCTTGGCGCTGGTTTGTCGCACCTTGCTCCATGACTGATACGTTCCACATCCAGTTGCATCTGCGTGACATGGTGACTGAGCACTTTAAAATTTTGTTCTCGTCGAATTGTCTCTCTCTCTTGTCGATCATCTCGATCCTTTTGATATTCCATAAAGGACTTGAACATCTGCGCCAGTGCAGTAACAGCAGTATCAGCTCCAACCCCAGAAACCATTGCAGACTGCACTTCTTCATCTGGATCATCCTCAACTTCACTCTGGTCCACATCTGGCCTTGTTTTTTCATCAGGCTGATTCCTTGTCTTTGGTGGCATTGTAAAAACAAGAATGTCCACGTCACCTCAGCAGTACAAAAAAAAACTTCTGACACCAACTGTAACAGAGACAGTGGTGTGCCAACTGCTACAAGGTGTTCAAGCAGTGGCGGCACCCCTGCTCTGGATGTACCGGCCGATGGAGGCGTGAAAAAATGAAGTGACGTGCTGATGAAGACAAAAAGTTGGTGTTTATTCCAAAATGTGAAAAACAAAGATTTTCCAAAATAATTCAAATTATATTTACAGTGTAACTCAAAAAGTAGAAAAACATAAAATAAAAAAAATAAATAAAAAAAATAGAAAAAAAAATTGTACAAAGTTTAAATGTACAAACAAAACTTTTGGCTATGTCAATAATTTGACCCAAAAATCAAGCAAGCAACTTTTCCCCGACTCACTCTACGAGCTCCCCTTTACCAGACTGAGAGAAACACTTAAAAAGTATAAGCCCCTCCCCCTAGGACTAAACCATTAAATAATTTATGGTAACAAATAAGTTCAAGAAAGACAAAACAATTAAATAGCAACTTAATTGTAACAAAGGCATAACTATTAGAACTAAAAACATGCAGAAATATACAACCATTTCAAACAACACAAACTAAATTCATTATTATGGTTTACCAAAGCATCAAACAAACACCAATCTCCCCCTCCGGCATGAGACCAATTAAGTGTGCCTTCTATTGGTGGGAAACAGGTATTTAAAAATGGTGGCAATGTGGTGCCTGGGTTTCTTCTGTTTTTTTATGAGAAAATGTTCCAGTACGTAAGTATGACTGTTTACTTTATGTAAGTGGATAATTGAAAACAATAAACATTTAACATGTCAACCGGTGTTGTTTGTATTCTTAACAATACACAAATTAACAAAAAAAAAAAAATAATTGACTCACCAAGTGTTAACCTAAACAAAAAATGGTGAGAACAGGATCAACACTTAAACAATACACAATCAATTACATACACACACATACCTGGTGTTAACTGGTGTTACATTGCGCAAAACAAATATGTGTTGTTGTATGAAAAGTCTATTCATGCCTAGTGTGTTGTGTTCTAAGTCCAGTGCCAGTCTCTAGTCACAGTGCCCCACTGTGACACACCTCTTGCCACATGTACAGTTTATCTATCTCTGTCACAGATGAGGGATTCACATGTGATAAATGCAGGGAAATAGTTAGGCTGACAGAGAAGATATCAGAATTAGAGACACGCATCCAAACTTTAATTGAGGTCAGTAAGAATGTTAGGGCTCTAGATACGGCTTTAAATGTGTCTAGCTCAGGGATTCCTGTACATTGTCCGGTTCCAGCAGAGCCCCTGCAGCAGGGCAACTGGGTGATAGTGAGGCAGCGTAGTCATGGGTCAAAACACCGCTCTTCTGTTCCAATCAAAACATTAAACAGGTTCTCCCCACTCAGGGATGCACCCACTGAGAAACCTGACGAAAGTGCTCTTGTTATTGGTGATTCTTTTGTACAGAACGTGAATATAGAGACACCAGCCACTATAGTCAAATGTTTACTGGGAGCCAGAGCGCCTGACATCTTGTCAAATTGAAAAGTGCTGGCTAATGCTAAACGTAAATACAGTAAGATTGTTATTCATCCCGGCGCTAATGATGTTCGACTTCGCCAGTCGGAGATCACTAAAAATAACATTAAAGAGGTGTGTGAATTTGCAAGCACGATGTCAGACACTGTAATATGCTCTGGTCCCCTCCCTGCTTACCGTGGTGAAGAGATGCATAGCAGATTGTCATCACTCAATGGCTGGATGTCTAAGTAGTTCAAACAGAATAACATAGGTTTCATAGACAATTGGACGAGCTTTTGGGGCAGACCTGACCTGTTGAAAAGAGATGGTCTTCATCCCTCCTGGGGTTGCGCCACTCTTCTCTCTAGAAATATGGCAAATAGTCTTAGTGTTTATACTTGACTAACTGGGGCCCAGGTCAGGAAGCAGACAGACTGGCTAAACCGACCGTCTGCTAGCTGCCCCACGTCACAGAGGTCAGATAATTCTCAGCACATAGAGACTCTTTCACCAAGATATCACACTATAGAGACTGTGTCTGTTCCCCGAACTAAAAAATACAAAACAACATCCAAACCAAGTTAAGATTAACAATTTAATTGAGGTTCAAGAAATAAAAAAAGATGCAATAAGGATAAACAAATGATAAAGCTTGGATTATTGAATATCAGATCCCTTTCTACGAAAACACTTTTTGTAAATAATATGATCATAATATAGATGTGCTCTGTTTGACAGAAACCTGGCTAAAACCTGATGATTACATTATTTTAAATGAGTCCATCCCCCAAGATTACTGTTATAAACATGAGCCATGTCTAAAAGGCAAAGGGGGAGGTGTTGCTTCAATTTATAACAACGTTTTCAGGATTTCTCAGAGGGCAGGCTTCAAGTATAACTCGTTTGAAGTAATGGTGCTTCATATAACATTATCCAGAGAAACAAATGTTAATGATAAATCCCCTGTTATGTTTGTACTGGCTACTGTATACAGGCCACCATACAGACTTTATTAAAGAGTTTGGTGATTTTACATCCAAGTTAGTTCTGGCTGCAGATAAAGTTTTAATAGTTGGTGATTTTAATATCCATGTTGATAATGAAAAAGATGCATTGGGATCAGCATTTATAGACATTCTGAACTCTATTGGGGTTAGACAAAACGTTTCAGGACCTACTCATTGTCGAGATCATACTCTAGATTTAATACTGTCACATGGAATTGATGTTGATAGTGTTGAAATTATGCAGCCAAGTAATGATATCTCAGATCATTATTTAGTTTTGTGCAAACTTCATATAGCCAAAATTGTAAATTCTACTTCCTGTTACAAGTATGGTAGAACCATCACCACAAAAGACTGCTTTTTAAGTTATTTTCCTGATGTATCCAAATTCCTTAGCATATCCAAAACCTCAGAACAACTTGATGATGTAACAAACTATGGACTCTCTCTTTTCTAGCACTTTAAATACAGTTGCTCCTTTTAAGCTTAAGGAAGATTAAGGAAAACAGTTTGACACCATGGTATGAGCATACTTGCACCCTAAAGAGAGCAGCCCGAAAAATGGAGTGCAGCTGGAGGAAAACAAAACTAGAGGTATTTCGTATTGCTTGGTGGGAAAGTAACCTATCTTACAGAAAATAATTAAAAACTCTTATTATTTATTATCTTATTATAAATTATCTCTTTTAGAAGAAAACAAACATAACCCCAGGTATTTATTCAATACAGTGGCTAAATTAACGAAAAATAAAGCTTCAACAAGTGTTGACATTTCCCAACACGACAGCAGTAATGACTTTATGAACTACTTTACTTCTAAAATCGATACTATTAGAGATAAAATTGTAACCATTCAGCTGTCAGTTACAGTATCACATCAGACAGTGCACTATAGACGCCCTGAGGAACAGTTCCACTCATTCTCTACTATAGCAGAGGAAGAATTGTATAAACTTGTTAAATCATCTAAACCAACAACATGTACGTTAGACCCTATACCATCTAAGCTACTAAAAGAGGTGCTTCCAGAAGTCATAGATCCTCTTCTGACTATTATTAATTCCTCATTGTCATTAGGATATGTCCCCAAAACCTTCAAACTGGCTGTTAAAGATGCTAACAGTTTAGGTGAAGGAAGTGAAGATGAAACCATAGCAGATAGCTGGGAGGGTGAAAGTGAGCATAGGTTACATCGAAAGATGACATGTGGAGGGGTAAGTGATGTGTCAGGAACCATGATGGAGTTAAGAGTAAGGAGGAAGTGATCCGAGGTGTGCAGTGGAGTAACCAGTACATGATCAGTGGAGCAGTGTCATGTATAAATAAGGTGCAGTTGGTTGCCTGATTTGTGAGTAGCAGTAGTTGAAACTCGGTTGAGATCAAAAGAGGCAAGCAGAGTGTGGAAGTCTGCAGATAGAGGTTTATCTAGGTGGATGTTAAAGTCTCCAAGCATAACTAGAGGAGTACAATCCTACAGAAAGGTTGAGATCAGCACATCTAATTCATCCAAAAGTTACATAGTGGTCCCAGGGGTAGATATACAACTACAAAATGGATTTTAAGAGGGTAGGTAACAGTAACTGAATGAGATTCAAAGGAGCTCTTGATACCCAAAGATCTGTTTTCCTATTGTCTTTCATGCAAAATTCCTTTTGTTTCAAGAGGTGTTATCTCTCCATGATCAATTCAAATACCAATTGTTAGCTCTTTTGTCTACACCTTGAGGGATGTTTGTTTTGGTTCTGAGGTACTTAAGGAAATTTTGAAAGAGGATCAGGGCCTTCTGTAGCCGGAATGAGCCCATGGTATGAATTGTGTTCACACACTCCATACTATGTATTTTTCTAAAAGTTACCCTTAGATTCATCTTTGAGAAATTGATGTTTTGTATTGAGTTGATATATTTTAAATTGGCTGTATAATTCGCATAATAGATATTTACCTGACTAAAAATAAATTGTTACATTTGATTTATTCTGACTTCCTCTGAAATTATTTTCTCAAGTATATTATCTGAAGGATAATGTTTCTGCAAATCTGCCTCCAGGCTTAAGTGCATACTTGTGTTTGCAAATTTGTACATGGGTAACTGTAGGGGTCTAAACAGATCTAGTATTTAAAACATGGGCGACCTATTAAATGGTATTCGTCATAACCTCTGGCTAATGTTCGGACTGGTGAGTTTGTGATCATGGGGCACATGTAAAACGGCCAACATGAGGCACCCTGTGCGACATAGATTGGTTAAAATTGTCACCACCATTGAGATCATTGTTTGCTTTATTTGATCTCTTGATCCTTGACTTCATATATTAGATCTCAATCTGTTACAATGTGTGAGGTGATGTGGAGTGAATAGCTATTAGCTGTTTTATATGATGAGGTAGTCGCCGTGTGGTGGCCTGGTTAAAAGTTTTACAAAATCAACACTTAAAAACTGTAGCATACAAGCAAAATACTGCTCTGTTTACAATTTATGAATTTTTAATCTGTAGAATTCACATCACAATTTGAAGGCCAGTATTATTTAGACACACAGAGACATAAACCAGCAGATGAAGCTCAACTGATGAAAATCAACAAAATGTCCATGTTTTTATTTTTTTTTATTTTTTTTTATACTTTTATTTTTTTTATGCAACACATGTAAAAGAACAGAACAGACAGGTCATTAGGGGTATCACAAACCATTATGTTGTTCATATACAGTTAACTTCATATCAGGGGTTGCTCTCCCAATGGTCTCGGAAGAGAAAGAAAGAAAGAAAATTATAATTAACAAAAAAAAAACAAAAAAAAAACCAGACATTGCAGTCCACTTACAATAACTCACTATGTTCCATCAATACTCCTATACTTTAACCATTTTGACCAGTACTTGTAAAATTTATCCATGTTTAATCTTAGAGAGAAGGTGAGTTTCTCCATGTCACACATATCTTTTACAATCATTATCCATTCTGCTTTTTTTGGTGGATACTCATTCAACCATTTCTTAGTTATTGCTTTTTTACTAGCAACCAATAAAAGTTTGAGAAGGTATTTATCTTGAGTACTAAAATCAGTTGGTATGTTTCCTAAATATATGGTACCAAAGCTGTTCTCAATTTCAAATCCCAATATCAGTTTTATTTCAGTGATTACCTCTAACCAATAAGATTGAATTGCTGGACACTTCCAAAATATGTGAAAGTAATCAGCCATAGAACTATTACATTGTCTCCAACAGAGTGCAGATTCCAGATTTCCATCCTGTAAATATTTTCTTTTTGGAGTAATGAAAAATCTTATAATATTCTTCCATGAGAATTCTCTCCACTGACCTGAGCTAGAGGTAGTATACTGTGTTTTACAAATATTTAGCCATTCTTCATCAGATACAATTATGTTTGCTTCCTTCTCCCATTTATCTTTCACATATAATGTAGAGTTATTTTTAGAAGATTGTATGCTTGAATATATTCTTGATATCATTCTCTTATGAGTTCCACTCTTATACGCATCAATAAAAACATTGATGATATTCATTTCAATTTTTTCATTATTTTTTATATTTTTATTATAATGGTTCCTAAGTTGCAAATATCTAAAGAAGTCCTGTTTTTCAAACATATAGGTGTCATTAAGATGTTGGAAGCTCTTTAAACCTTTATTGGATGAGATTGTACAATATGATGTGATGCCTTTCAACGTCCATTGTTTAAACCTCGAGTCCAACTGAGCAGGTTTAAAATCTTTGTCATAGGCCACCCATCTTAACAACCGTGCTTGTTTCTCGAGCTTAAAATTTTTACATTCCTTGAACCAAATATTGAGAGGAACCATTGTCCAATGGCTCAGTTTGTTAGAGTACTTAATCGCAATGGTTTTATCCCCCAATAAGGAGGGGAGCGGAATGTCCAGCTGGCTGAATTCTAATTCTTTCCATCTTGCATCGTACTCATTGTTACACCAACAAACTAAATATTTCAATTGTGCTGCTTTATAATAATCCTCCAAACAGGGTTTTTTCGGAATCTCTACAGACAGTGATTGAAATAGAAACAATAATCGCGGTAAAACGTTCATTCTAATAATTTCAATTTGATTATATAAACCGAGGGTTAGGGGCATCCACCTGTCCAAATCTACTTTTAATTCTTTTGTCATGGGTTCATAATTTAGATTATATATTTTTGTCACATTCTTTGGTATAATAACTCCTAAATATTTAATACTATTAGTTTTCCACTTAAAATTATATTTATTACGTATGTTCTCCTGTGGTGAATAATTAAATGCGAGGGTCTGAGTTTTGTCCAAATTTAACCTGTATCCTGAGTACCACCCAAACTGTTCAAGGCATGACATAAGTTTAGGTAAACTGGAGTCTGGGTCGGAGATTGTCATAAGAATATCATCCGCATATAAACATTTTATGTTCATTTCCTTTAAATTGGAATCCTGATATATCTAAATTTTCTCTAATTGCTTGAGCCAGTGGCTCTATAAACAGTGCGAAAAGTATGGGACTTAATGGGCATCCCTGGCGACATCCCCGTTCCAATGTAATTGAACTAGAGACATTACCATTTATTTTAATTTGAGCTGTCGGTAAATTATATAGTTGTTTAAGACATCCAATAACCTCTTTACTGAAACCAAAACGTTGCAATACCAGATACAAAAACTCCCATCGCACGGAGTCGAAAGCCTTTTCGGCATCGAGGCTAATTACCAAAGATTTTGAATTATTTTTGCTCATGCTATCAATCAGTAATAATGCTCGTCTTACATTATCTTGTGTCTGTCTGTTTTTCACAAATCCTGTTTGGTCAGTATCAATCAGTTCAGGAATTATATTTTCTAATCTTTTTGCAATTATCGAAGCATATAATCTGTAATCTATATTTAAAACAGAAATGGGTCTGTATGACCCACACTCCGTCTTATCTTTTCCAGCTTTTGGTATTACTGATATAATAGTTTGTTTCCATGATATTGGTGTCTCTCCCCCTTTAAGAACATGGTTAAAACATTTTAAGAGCATAGGTTTTAATAATTCCTTAAATGTTTTGTACCACTCTGCTGGATACCCATCCCCCCCGGTACTTTATTCGTCTTTAAATTTGATATGGCCCCATAAATTTCTTCTTCTGTAATTTCTTGTGTTAACAGTTTGTTTTGTGTTCGTCCTACTGATGGTAAGTCTATAGATTCCAGAAAATGTTCAATAATAGAAGGGTCTGCTGCTTCTGGTTGGGAATATAATTTTTTATAATAAATTTCAAATGACCTTAGTATCTCTTCCGGTTTATAGCACATTACATTGGATTCTGGATTTTTAATTTTGAAAACTGACCTGTCCGTTTGCTGTTTACGTAGTTTCCATGCTAACATTTTTTTAGCTCTGGGTCCATTCTCATAATAACTCTGTTTGATATATTTAAGTTTAGTCTCTACTTGATTATCCAGTATCTTATTTATTTGATGTTTTATTACTTTTATTTCTTCAAGAATTTGAGTTTTTTTTAATTCAATATGTTTTTGTTCCAGTGTTTTTAGTGTGCTTAATAAATCGGTCAGTACCTTCTGCATTTCTTTTTTTTTCCTTGAGGACCACTTTAAAAGTTTTCCTCTTAACACTGCCTTAGCGGCATCCCATAGAACACTTGGTGACTTTTCCTCATTATTATTAAATTCAATGTAATCCTTAATTTCCTTTTTAATATATTCCATTCATTGGGGCTCATTTAAAAGACTAGTGTTCAATCTCCATATGGTGTTTTTGAATTGAACATCCAAATGGAGTCTTAAATACACTCCTGCATGATCTGAAACATCCCTAGTTCCTATATCACAGCCTATAATTCTATGCCTGTCTGAGTGAAGCATGAAAAAATAATCAACCCTTGAATAGACTGTGTGAGGGTGGGAGAAAAAGGTAAACTGTCTCACAGATGGGTGGAGTTCCCTCCATATGTCAATCATGCCAGTTTCCTTAAGCATTTTTTTAACATACGAGGATTCACAATTTATCTTTTTTGTTGGATTTGAAGAGTCTAGGGTAGGATGCAACTGTACATTCCAGTCCCCTCCACATATAAGTGTCCCTTTACTTCAGAGATTATTAACTCAAATATTTTCTTAATTAGTAATTTATCCTGTCCTGGTGGTCTGTAAACGTTAAATAATGTTACTTCTTTTGAATCAAGGATCCCTTTAACCAGAATATAACGTCCTTCTTTGTCAGCTATTTGGCTGGAGACCTGGAAAGTCACCTTATTCGATATCAATATTGCAACTCCTCTAGCATGTCCTTTAGTGTAAGACGAATAAAAAGTGTTTCTAAATCCTAACCTTTTCAGTTTTTCATGTTCAGTTTGTTCTAAGTGAGTCTCCTGCCAAAAAATAATATGTTGGTTCTCTCTTTTCATCTTAGTTATAAGTTTACTTCGCTTGATAGGATTTTGCAACCCATTAACATTAAGTGAAATAATTCTATATTCTTGTTGTGACATTTATCATCAGGTATACTATCAAATTGTTACCCCTAAATGACCTTAACATTGTAACACAAGTAACGCAGAATAGAAAAGTAATAAAAATAAAAAATGAACAATCAATAAAAACAGTAACTTCCATAGTCAAAGTTCCTTTTAAAGTAACTTCTATCTGGAAAGGAAAATCTTCGATTAACGAAGGGCCTCCCCTGTGCTAACTGACGATATAAATCAGTGCACGCTTTCCCCTCAACTCCCAGACATTACCGTTATTCATTTATGAGTCTGTCAAGCTATAACATAAATCAACCATTAATAAAACTAACTCACTCCAAAATCAAATCGTTGGGCATGAACAAATATTGGAATAATATTACAGAACGGGATTCCGTATAGGCGTATATTGTTTCGCCGCGATCTTGCTTCAAGATCTGTTAGCTTAGTTTGCATTTTTTGTTGAATGTCAAGGGTTTGTAGAAGCACGTCCCTAGCCTCGGTACTCTTCCAAATCCACAACTCGGTGTTCGGCTTCCTCCACTCTATTCACCGTGTCTTTCAAATCTTTGGCGATTTCGTCCAATTTAAGATTAATGTCCGTTTTCAGGCTTCCCAAGTCAGTTTTCCAATCTCTGGTTAAAGTCTCTTGAAAGTTGTTTAGTTCTATCTTCACGTCAGATCGCATAGCCTTAATTTTAGAATATATAGCACTGACGCAAACTTGCATTGTATCTGCGGCCTCTTGTTCGCCAGCATTGCACTCGTCGTCATTTTCCGTCGTTTGTCTCTCATTTTTCTCAGGTCTTTGGGATGATTTGCCTCTAGCTTTTCGTTGTTTCTCCCCCTCCATCTTTGTTAATCAATTACACAGTGTAAAATTAATTTAAACTGGGGAGTATAACCGACTTGTCTGGGAGCTCTCAATTTACGCTGCCACTCTCCACGACGCCATACCGGAAGTCCCAAAATGTCCATGTTTTAATGCATGTTGGGCAACAACATTGTAAAAACTCCCATCATGCACTGCACTATCAAATGATTGTCACCATTGTTGAGGATCATATGATTGTTGTCTAAAAGCCTAAACTGATACAGTACTTTTTTATCTCTCCAAATTTGAAGCTCTACTGTGGTAGTCATTCCCTTCTTATTTCTAATATGAAAAAGGAGGTTTTATGAGGCGCAAGAGTTAGATTTGAATCGAAAATCACCCCTAAATTCTTTAGTTTTGTTAACAACTTAAGAGTCTCTCATTGGCTTTAAGAAAGACTAGTTGTTATACATGTACATGTGTGTACAACTGTGACTACAGGGCCAAATCACAAGGTCTTCTCCAAGATGAACAAACTGACTACATTTCTACATTATTCCAAAGACTCTCCAGAGACCAGACCTAATATTCTTTTAATGTATACCATTTTAATATAATATAATTATATTATAAATCAATTTATAATGAACATTAGAAGCATGGCATTACATGGAAGAATATGATGTGAATGTGACACACACACACACACACACGTTACTAGATTTATTTTTCTAGAAAAATTCTTAATCATGTTCTTAGTCACTTCTTAGAAACCTTAGATCTACAAATGGCTTGCATTGGAAGATTCTTGAATGAACAGTGTGATTATTATATATACCTTCATAATTAGGCTTGTTTTTGATGCACATTTCTACATTAATGTTTAAGTTATACTGACCTCTTGCTGCACTTGCTGACATTAAAACCAAGAATACCTACATTTAGGTATAAATACTGCTTACATGGAACCACTCTACCATATGTGACCTTGAAAGACACTCACACTTGCTCACATAAATTAATTCGATTTCTCTTTTGTTTCATAGTTCTTATGTTAACTTGCAATCTTACTCCATGGGTGATGATGTTAAGTTGATCAGAAATCAGTCATTGAATGGCCACTAAGATGCTTTTCAGATCCGCTTTCAAACAAAGGAGTTTCTCCATAAAGGAATGACAAGTAAACTGAACAAATCATAAAGGCCCAGATTGACTCACTGTACCATGCTCACATGCTGAGCTCAACCACAGGTAAAAACCGTGGAGACACTCTGCAAAACTCAAGGGACACTGCTGAGACTGAGTGTTCTACAGATGAATACAGCCCTCAGAAGGTTTTAACAGCTGCTAACATTACAAAGACAACTCTGAGTTAACATTTCAAGGATGAACAATCATTTAACAGTGACCCCATTGGATTGATCTGAATTTGACCCATTGGGGGTCAAATGAATCAGCATATACATTACACACACACACACACACACACACACACACACATATATATATATATATATATACACATATATATATATATATATATATATATATATATATATATATATATATATATATATATATATATATATATATACACACATATATATATATATATATATATATATATATATATATATATATATATATATATATATACACACACATATATATATATATATATATATATATATATATATATATATATATATATATATATATATATATATGTGTGTGTGTGTAATTTTTTCTTTTCTTTAATGCTGTATTTTATTTTAAAGTACAGCCAAGGCCTATAGAAAACAATTTTTGAAATTAGATTGGTGCCATCTGGTGGACAAATTAAGCATTTTTATCATGCAATAGCACATTTTTACCACTATAGAGAATACAGCTCTCTGTAGAAAGGCTTGTGAATTCTAGTGATTTTTGCACATATTTGCCTATTTATTTCAGGTTGTGGATTTTAATATATAATCACAGATTCTCAAAGACTATTTTTGTCAAGTTTTTTTTTTTTTTTGGTTGGTTTAAATGGTAATTTCAAGTGCCAGTTTTGCTTTATAATACAGTCAAACCTGAACATTGCACTAGAAATAGAACAAATGGAAAGCATTTTGTTACCCATTGTTTTAATCCTAACTTAATAAAAAAATGACATTATTTCAATCATAACATATTTTTATTAACCTTTTATTAGAGAGACCCAATGTCTCCCCTTTATTTTATTCATTGATTTTATTTCACATATTCTCATATTTCTCTATTACAGGCTCACCAGTCTAGTATTTCCTTGTGTGTGTGTTCAAGAGAGAGACATGGTGTGTGACTTTTGCATTTTGGATCCAATGTCTCCCCTTTATTTGATCCATTGATTTTATTTCACATATTCTCACATTTCTCTGTTACAGTTTCACCAGCCTCAAATTTCCCTATGTCTGTGTGTATGTGTGTGTGTGTCTATTTTGCAATCTTGATGGCTTACAGCCTCATGCTTTCATTGCTGTGCACTTTATTTCTTACATTGATGAATAACTGCTTTTATTTCAAACATTACCCAAAATTAGCTTTTGCAATGACACACTTTCATTTGTGTGTGTGTGCGTGTGTTTTTGTGTGTATACGTGTGTGTGTGAATTCTGGACTTTTCAAATCCAGTTTTTTTGGGTGTTCATATACCAAGTACCAATAAAGTCACCAAGTTTCGGACCATTCCGATGAAGCTATGATTTTTAACATTAAAATACAACTGTATTATAGTTATTTAAAGGGATAGTTCACCCAAAAATGAAAATTATGTCATTGATAACTCACCCTCATGTCGTTCCAAACCAGTAAGACCTCCATTTATCTTCAGAACACAGTTTAAGATATTTTAGATTTAGTCCAAGAGCTCTTAGTCCCTCCATTGAAACTGTGTGTACGGTCTACTGTCCATGTCCAGAAAGGTAAGAAAAACATCATCTCTCGAAACAGACCCGGAAGAGAAGACAATGCTGAATAAAGTCATAGTTTTTGTTATTTTTGGACCAAAATGTATTTTCGATGCTTCAAAATATTCTAACTGACCCTCTGATGTCACATGGATTACTTTGATGACGTTTTTCTTACCTTTCTGGACATGGAGAGTAGACCGTACATACAGTTTCAATGGAGGGACAGAAACCTCTCGGACTAAATCTAAAATATCTTAAACTGTGTTCTGAAGATAAATGGAGGTCTTACTGGTTTGGAACGACATGAGGGTGAGTTATTAATGACATAATTTTGGGGTGAACTACCCCTTTAATGCCTGTAGTTTTGTTACATGCAGCCACTGGATGATGGGTTATCTTGCTCTGAACTGACCAAGCTGAATGCATTGTTGCTACTTGGAGGGGAAAAACTTTGAAAGTTTGAGCTACAGAGGAAATATAAGAGGTGAAGAGAACAACAAAACAGACATAAAGTGACTGAAGAATCCTAGACGAGGAGATATTATCAAGATCCTACTTAATGCTTTATTTTATATTAGGCTGCCAGTGTTGGCAGGCTTTAATATAGTGCTTACTGATGCTTTTTCAAGAAATGTTCAATTTCAGAAACTAAAACTTTTTTTTATAGTTATTTAATTCCTGTAAATGTTAGTATTAAAAGTCTTAAATTGTTTGCAAAGTCACCCTTTTAAGCCAGAGGGTCTAAAATTAATATATAAATATTATATATTTTGTTGTTTTGATAACAAACATGATCAATTGAATTTTGCCTACAGAGGCCAGCATACCAGCCAGAAAGGACTAAGGATGCTACTCTGTACCCAAACAGGTTATTCCCTTGATGCCTAGTGTGATTATTATGCTTCAAAATACTTATTTCTTATTATTAAATAAATGTTGCAGAATCAAATATCAGCATCTAATTTGTTATGGGGAATTTATTGATCACTCTTGTCGAATACAAACTTAGGAACTTGAAACTCAAGGATTCACTCACACTGGTTTAAGTGGATGCATGATAACAACATCAACAACAACAATAATAATTACATTTTAAAAGCTTTGTTCATCTTCGGAAAACAATTTAAGATATTTTGGAGGAAACCAGAAGGTTTTTGACTGTCCCATATACTGCCAAGTAAAATACACTGCCAAGGTCCAGAAAAGTATTTAAAGCATTGCCACAAAAGTTTATCTGCCATCAGTGGTTAAACCCTAACATTATGAAACAACAAGAATACATTTTTTTTTTTTTTGTACGAGAAGGATGCGCTGTTTTCTATGTGTATTTACATATTGTGGCGCGGTTGACACAGAAGATACGATGATGTGGGGAGAGACAGATAAGACGAATTGTTAAATATAGTCATTTTTGTTTTCTTCTCATACAAAAATAATTCTTGTTGCTTCATAACGTTACAGTTAACCCACTGATGGCAGATGGAGTATTCTGATGATGCTTTTCATACTTTTCTGGACCTTGACAGTGTATTTCACTTGACAGTCTATGGGACAGTCACAAGCCCTTGGTTTTCAATCAAAATATCTTAAATTCTGTTCTGAAGATGAACGCTTTTATGGGTTTGGAACGACATGGGGGTAAGGGATTAATGACAAAATTTTCATTTTGGGGTGGAGTATCCCTTTAACCACTCAACTAAAATCTCAAAACTGATAATGCTATCACCTGTCCAAAAATTACACTCAGGTTTATGCTAATAACTTTGATTATTTTTTCTCAAAAATATTCTAGACCGTTGCTCTGATTTTCATTAAAAACTAATCATATCTTCTTCAGACCATGCCAATACAAAGTTATTTAGTCAAACCACTCTCAAATATCATGTGAGCGAATGACCTAAGAGAATGCCAAAATGTCTGTGAGGTTATATTGCTGACCGTAATGCTTTTGGCCATTCAAACTAAACTTGGTGTTTTTGATAACCATAACCTGAGGGAACCTGCACAGTTTCAAGTGGTCAGGACATATGAGAAATGGCTTTTTTGCTTATAACTTTTGAATGGTTTGGACAAAAAACATGAGACAGTCCCTGAAGATTCAGTGCTACATACAGAGTTGAACGATACCCAATTTCTAAATGTTGCCTGTTGGTCATTTAGAGTTTAGACTTAAAAAGTGCTTTCTTTTTTACTGTCACAGTGTAGCATTACATATCTGTATGTGTCACTATAAACTGAAGCTACTGAAAAAGTTTTGGGCAAACATTATAACTAAAAAAAAAAAAAAAAAAACGTCCAATAGCTTCTCAATATTTACTGGTCTTGATAGATTCCTTGAGTCTTATCTAGAACAATGATATCAAATATGTCATAGTCAAATAAACTTACTTTCACGTCCCTCATATCACACCACAGACTCGCACTCTCAGTTAATACAAATGCAACTGGTACCATCTTGCATCTCAACAATCAACTGTATTATTTTACACATTGACATTGATACACGTCTTGTATCCCCTCACCTCTTGTTACTCCCTGATGATGTCATGATTGCAGAATCTTTTCCATTTCCTCTGGAACTCCCCACAGACTCATTACCATGTGACTCATTACTGCGGGACTCGTTACTGTGAGATTCAGTGCCACTTCCCCTCATTTCCATGTCCTCATGCATCTGTGTTTGAGACCTCATAGAAGTGGGTGGGTCGCGACTGCTGTCACTCCATTCAGATGGCCCGCCCATGCGGTGCAGGTGAGACATGGAGCCACACGAGGACTCAGACTCACCGCTGTACATGTAATGCTTTGGCTCTGTCTCACCTGACATGGACCAGGTCAAGCCTTACATTTCAGGTCAAAGGTCCCCTGACCCGGTTACATGTTGTAGCTGTGAAAACAATTAGTAAGATATGGTTAATGAATTAATGCTTTTTATTTTCACCCAAAATAATTTTTATTTGTTGAGTAAATGCGAGACAATGACAGTGTTGATTTTTTGTCTGGATCTATAAATGTATAAAAAAATACATAAAAAATGCAATTCATGCATACAACGACTTAAATGTGCATATTTTATGATGAGCACGTTTTTAATTTCTTAGTTAAAACTAATGTCATGGTGATACAGACCCTCATAACTTTAGTAATTTACGTAGTGCTGCTAGAAAGTTATTCCAAAATGATTAAGTCATTTAGTCAGGCAGAGACGAGGAAACCAGGCAAAGATCATACACAATAAGACAAACTATGGCAATGGGAAAAATGCTCGGTAAGGCAGACAGGCTGGCAATACTTCGCAACATGATAGTGGTTGCGGCCATGCTTATATATGTCACAAACAGGAAGTACAGGTGAAGCAGAGGGAGCGGATCACAGTCAGTACTCGGGAGAGGGCTCCCTCTGCTTGGCATTACAATATATAGAAACCATAGATTACTGTTCAAGCATCCATCACATGGGAAATGCAGTTGGATGCACACACCGGACTCACACGGACTAATGTTTCTGATAGATACTTGAAATAGTCTAGTTTCACCAACTAAATTACAAAAAAACTATTTTGAGGGCAGTCACCACAAATTTATTTTAACGTATACATATATTAAACCCTAAACAAACATGCAACTTGAATTAAAATCTTTAGTTGACCTGCTGAAAAAAAATAACATAATACATACTAAGCAAACATCCATTGGATATAGTTCCAGTCAATCAAAACTTATAGTGCTGACAAAAATTATATTTTGTCAGTTACTATTTTTTACGTTTTTTTTTTTTTTTTGAGGTGCACTTTTTTTGCCATGGGAATGCACGACGTCCCATGTGAAAACATTCGTTGGTCTTTGTCTTTCATAGAGCTTGCATTTAGGCTAAATGTACTGAGGAATTACATTAAAACTATTATTATCAGTGCACATATAATGACGTTGAGGACAAACCAAGAAAACATTACTCTTTTAAAAATGGTTTAATGTATTTAAATACATTTGGTTCCGCTTCATGCTTCATTTTTAGACAGTGGTAACTACAAAATTACGTTCGTTGTATGTTGAGTTTTTTATTAGACATAACTTTGATTAACCTGATTTTGATTTTAATGGTACCGTGTCCTGATACACGTCCACTGTTAAGCGATTTCGTAGTTTAGGCTTATGTTCACTATTGTAACAGTGTGACACCCTCTGATTCACACGTCATATACAAGGATTGCTGTGTCCCATCTTTGACCGAATGAAATGCAAACACCCGATTATGGATTATTGTGGATGACTGCCTAACCATTTCAAAGAACTATCTGTGTGAGAGGATTTGGTTGCAGACAGTGACGTGCATAGACATCAACAGGGACAGAAGAATATACTAATAGTGACAGTAAAACGTAAAACATCAAATTAATTAGTATAAAAAGTTTGGACACACTCAAAACACTCATCTCCACCCTAATTTATCTCTCACCTCATCATCACTTTCTAATTTATTGGTACAGTCACTTCCTATCAACACAATTTGGTCAATTGCAATATTAAGAAAAATGTATTATCCATTTTAGATTTTCAGTTATGAATATTCAGGACTGTAATAGTCAAATGATGGATCATTAGGATGAACATCCTTTCTTTAGCATTCTGTGAAAATCTAAATATATTAATAATATAATGTGATAATTAAATTAGATAATGTATCTAAAGATGACTCAAGCTGCTTCCAGGCGGACCATCCCCATCAACAAGTAATTACAACTTTTCAGTTTACGATATTATACTTTAAAAACCATCATACTTATAAAGTACGATGTGATAAAGCTGTTGCAGTGAGTCACTGGACTAAGGCCTTGTTTCACTTTAAAGATAAATGCCCCATACTTGCACATTTTTCCTCCATCCCTCATCACATTTACATTATTGCTATAAGCAATTCAGAAAGACCCAGTAAGATTCAGTTCATTCAGTTTACTCTCCTTGTGCTGATTACGGTTTTGTTGAATTCTATGATAGGTCTGCAGCTTATTTAAGGTGCATAACCCAGCCTGGAGGACCACAGTCCTACAGTTTAACTCTAACCTGCTTCAAGACACCTACCTTTAGTTTACCAGTAAACCTGAAGACCTTGATAAGTTGAATAAGGTGGGTTTGTTCTCCAAGACGAGGATTGTATACTGTATACCAGTGGTTCTTATCTCCAGTCCAGGGTAGCCAATGGTCTTCACATTTTCTATTAACTAGGTAGTTAAGAAAAATCTTATATTGAACTCTGTCGTGGAAACTAGAATGTATAAACCTTAATTAAACAATTTAATAATTAAAAAGAAATGGATACCTGTAGGATGCTGTATTACGCCAAACCCACTTTGGACCAGCGGTTTGGAAAATAGATAAATGGATGATTCAGCTGCAGGTGCCATCCTCTGGCGTGACTTGGGAATTTATTCAGCACGAACCTCACAGTGCATTATGGGCATTCTCTAGGCGTTGAGTGTACACTTGTTATTGCAGTGCATTATGTGGTTGATTGAGTGCATTTGATAATGTCCACTATGGCAGACTACATATGGCTGTCCTCTCAAAATAGGGGGAAGTTGTGGCCTAATGGTTAGAGAGTTTGATTCCTAACCCTAAGGTTGTGGGTTTGAGTCTCGGGCCAGCAATACCACGACTGAGGTGCCCTTGAGCAAGGCACCGAACTCCCAACTGCTCCCTGGGCACCGCAGCATAAATGGCTGCCCACTGCTCCGGGTGTGTGTTCACAGTGTGTATGTGTGTGTGTGTGCACTTTAGATGGGTTGAATGCAGAGCATGAATTTTGAGTATGGGTCACCATACTTGGCTGTATGTCATGTCACTTTTTTTTTTCACTTTCAAAATGTGCCCTATAAGAAAAGAAGTAAAACAAAATAGAAACTCTAAATAGTGAAATGAAGAACAATTTCCAATGAAATAATGTATTTTTATAATCCTCTATGATGCCTGTAAGTCAATCATTAAGTGTATTTTTGTGTGATTGAGTGGCCGTATCTCTCTGCAGACTAAGGGGTTGTAAGATGTGACCGCATCTGAAATACACAATTGAGTTCAGAGTTACAATGTGTCTTCTTCCATTTGTTTAAAAAGAAAAAGGGACCTTAAATTAAATATTTTTGTTACTTAGTGGTGGAGAGAAGGATCCTTAACTAAAAGTGGCTGGACACGCTTACATGTTCTCTTAAACTGAAAAGAGAAAAATACATTATTTGTAAGAAACCATTTACAATATGAAAGTTAAAAATTATAGCCATTTTAAGAAATAAATAATTTACCTGCTTAGAGTGTGTTGACAGTCTGTGTTGTTGGATAGCTGAAGTCCAGAAAATAATTGGGCCTAATGAGCCATCTTTTATTAGAGTGAAGCCTCTGTTAGTAATAAATAATTATTTAAAATTATAACAATATGGATTATAAATTCAATGTCTCCGTTACTTACTCAGTGGAGAAGAGGATTATCATCAGCCAGAGCTGCTCACACTTATATGTAATCAAAACAGAAAAGAAAAGAACATACTTGTTTGATAACCAGATACAATTTTAAAGAAACGTTTTTATTTACATTTAAAAATGAAATAATTTACCTGCTTCGAGTGTGTTGACAGTCTGTGTAGTTGCATCACTGAACTCCGGAAACTAATGAAATGCTTTGACAGTTACAGATTTGAAAAACAAAAGGGCGGGAATAAAGAACCCTAACTCTGACAGAAAGAACCATTTCAGCATTAAAAGGGTTCTTCAGTATGCTATGGTTCTACATAGAACGGTTTCTACATGTAAAGAACCTTTAAAGGACCATCTTTTTAAAGAGTGTATTTATGGAGATAGGGGACAATTTTGGACAGACCCTCTATCTCTCATATCTGACAGTCAGTCCAGTCCATGGAGCCGAGAACCACTGCTGTATACAGTAGTGTATATAAAAAGTATTCAAACTTTTTTCATGTTTTCTCTTTAAAGCAATAATCAGGGTTTGATTTAGATAAAGCTTCAGAGGATGTAAGGGTAATTTTTCATGAGGATCATGAACTGTGTGGACATGACTGATCAAAAAAAATATAAATTATTAAATTGTTCTTTATATATTATTAAAAATGGCATTTCCAATCTCACGTCAAACAAAATACTTTTTTTTTTCTTCTCACACTTTTGTGCAGGTCTGTGTAAATAAACATATCAACAGGTTGTCTCATATATAGTAGATATACTGGTTTGTCTGTACTTAGAACAACTCCATTCACTCAAAAATCATATACTTACCCTCATGCTGTCGATGGGGTCCAAAAGTTTCAAAAAGGATCGGAAATTATAGAAATTATCTTTAACTGCAGTGGTTTAATCTAAGTGTCTTTTATTTTTTGACCAAACTCTAAATGGTTTTGAACTTAAATGTTTTTTTTTTTTTCTAAATCAAATTAAAATTATAAAGGGGAGTTTAATGAAAACACCTTTAATAGTATTTCTATAAAATGGGCAAGACAGAGCAAAGCCTGTATTAAAAGTTTAAGTGAAATCAAAGGTCATCAGTGTAACATACAGCAGCATGAGCACACACACTCAAAATATGTTTACAGTAGCACTTTTACATTTGCTTATTGCACCAAGGCATCAGGACATCTTCTAATATAGCATAAAGAGTATAAGGCAAATGGACATTCGAATATAACCTGTTCTAGTGTAAAATGAATTTTATTTCATAGGCACAAATCTAACTCTCTTATACCATAACAGCACTGGAAATTAATGCATAATTCTCTGGAATTTTGGTCCTAGAATCTTTTCATTGCTCCTAATAATCTAATTTTATCACAGTACATACTTTCTTCCCATTCAAACATATAGATATTCAGTGTAAAAATAACATGCTCAGTGCATTGATACATCCCTAGACACAAAGCCAAAAAGAGAAGCAGCACTAGAGACAGCATGTTATGTGTAGTAAAACACACATTGATAATCACTCTCTGTACTTTACAATATAGGCATTAATCAGTAATTACAACTGCCTGAGCTGTCAGTACACAGTAGCTGTCATGACAGTTAGACCTCCCCTTTTTGGTCCTCTTGAGCCATTTGTGCAGATATTCTGAGTAAACAGGTGGTTGAAATTGTGTATTTTGATATGCAGGCATATGGTAAGCCCATATAAATTTGTAAATTACTCTTTTAATAACAGGCACCAAAAATGAGCAGTTTTCATGGTCTAAACCACTAAACAACGGGTTTGGCTACAATGCTGTGCTTGCGTATGTATAAATGCGGGATGTTTTATGTTTATGGCTAGCACCAAAGAACAAACTACATGAGTTTTTCTCAACACAGAGAGGAAAGGAAGGTCCTTCGTCTACACAGAGTTTGTTCAAAGTGATCCTTATTGAATATCTGTGTGTGAGGCCATCCCATTTGTTTTTTTATATTACAGCCATTTCTGTTATATATAAAGTAGTACTGTGGTATATAGGAACAGTGCTTCACTATTACAACATTCAAATATTTATACCTATAACATGATTCCAGTGTTTTAAGACCATTCCTCTTAATAAAGTAGTCTGGCACATACAATTAAAAAAAAGTTTCTTGTGCAGTTAGGCACACGTTTACCTTTTGGTATGATAAGATGCACTTTCTCTAAGCTTGTGCTTTGATTTGTCCATTCTCAAAAGTCTGAGTCCCAAAATGTTAACATGGTTATACAATAAACATCTTCTTTCTGGATGGCCAAAACTTGCATTGTTGCGCCGTGTTTTAAGGACTCCCGTTTCTCTCTAGAAGGATGTGCTGGAGTTACTTATTGTTTGACATTTCAGTGGAGGAAGAAAAAGCTCAAATTTTCTCTTGTTACCTTGTATAAGGCAATTATATCCGATGTCAAGTGAGGGTTTTCTATGGCTCTCCTGTGGTCAGAGGCAGTTGATATTCAACAGAATAAAGAAAGCGTAGAAGATTACAAGTCTTTTGTTTATTCCTGCAGACTCCAGCTCTTTAAAGATCATTTAGATCCATGCAATTTGTCCATCGATTTCATAATCTCATAAATAAGTTTTATATCACTGTTTTGCTGCACTTAATAGTGCTTTATGCATATGTTTCCCTTGGTTTATGAAGGGTGAGCCACAATGTGGGCCATCCAGTTGACTTTGGTGGTCCAACTCTCTCGCAGGGCTTCATCGAACTTTTGCCGAAACTGTTTGAGGGCCTCCTCATCAGTTTTACCCAATGCCAGAGAGTCCTGAAAGACATAAACATACAGCTGATGTCATTATGTATATGAAGTTATTTTATTTTTTAAACAATCACATTTAACACAGCTTTTCATTAACCTAAACTGATGTTATAATGGTTTCATTGTGTTCGCTGTCCCTTTTTTGCAGAACACTAACTCAAAACATAAACAAATAGAGACATATGACAGGTATATAAACAAAGGTTCGGCTCAACATAGTAGCATATTATTTATAACTGACAGGGCAATTTTAAGTATTTTCGTGATTCGGGCATAAGTATTATTATTTAATTTTAATTATTATTTTTTTTTTTATTACTATTATTATTTTTTTTTTTTTTACAAAGAAAATTGTTTCTTTGCCTCCTACTATCTTCTTCATCCCCTTTTCTTTCCACTCTCTTCTCCCTCCTAACTCCCTGCCAGCAAAGGTGGAGTAGAGTAGATCTCAGTAAGAGACGATAATAATAACAATAAATCTCATTAAAGGTGGAAGTGAGAGAAAATGAGAGGAGGAGAAAAATTTATATTTCAATGAATACATAAAAACAAGATGGTATTCTAGTAATATGGGAAATCATGTATTTACGATTAACTGTTTTGCTGAGGCACATTAAGCACTGCAAGGTTTTTTCACACACACACACACACACACACACACACACACACACACACACACACACACACACACACACACAGTATATGAGGCATGAATAAGCTTGCAGTGATCTTGCAATAAATGCATTTGTCTTGAGTGCAAGTTGCTAGTGCCATTTTAAATATCTTGTGTTGTTTTAAATGTGTAAGATTTTATACTGGATCAGTTGCATGTTTGTATTAGTAATGTTGAATGTATTTCTGTAGAGTAGTTTTCAGAATTTCTGATCTGCAGTGATGAAATGTAATTATACTGCTTACTAATGTTTTTGATGGGTTCTAAAAGTGGTGGTTGTTCTATGGTCCAATCTTTTATTGTTTCTTTGATTTGATTTAACTTAATTTTGTTTTGTAAGTAACAGTAATCATAAACTATATTAAATAGTATTGTTTATTAATAACTGAGATAGCTAAGATTAGTAAGTAGTTATTTGTTGATAATTAAGTCTGGGTCTTTTGACGTGTTTTCAGGGGTATTGAAGGATTCATAATTTTTAAAATAAAATCTGCATTAACTGCACTATTTTAAAGAGGTAAACCATTTCTTAGGTGGCTGCACTGGAGTCATGTAAATAAATAATTATAAAGACAGAGTACATATTTTTACTTGCAATACAGCATATGATGGAGAGATATTAGTGCATTCAACAAATTAAATCATCATATTTCTAATAGCAGAATGAAGCGGAGTTGACATAGGTAGAAATGGCTCTAATCAACGTCTAAATACAACAAGTATAATTTAATATACAAAAGAGAGAGTAAAGACAAAAAAAGAAGAAGTTTTTTTCAGATGCAGCATCTAATACAAGTGTAATTGCTTTCAACATGCATTGAATGCAAAATAAAATCCCTATGACATTTTTTTTTTCCAATTAATATACAAATATAATGTTTAAATGCTTGAGATAGATGTTTACTTTACTATAATTCTAGGCAACATGGTCAAGTTTGAAGATGACCAAAAAAAGTACCATCATTACTGTAAAGTTAACCACCAATAGTTTATGTACAGTATGGTCTACTCTTTATATAAATTTTTTGGCATATTAAAAATTAGCTATTAATTTACTGGCTGTTGTGGTTTGTCAAGAAAAGGTTTTCAGTGAACTGGTTAAATTTCTGTACCTCATTCCTCAAATATGTTCCATGATATGACCTGGACAAGTATGTTTAGATTATTTTTATGGGGATTTTCAGTCATTTTGGAGCTTGACAGCCCCAATACATTTTATTTACCATTTCATAGAACAGAATAGGCTTTGCAGTATGGAAGATAAACTTCATATGGTTTCACTTAATCTCAGAATTAACTAAATTCAAATTCCCATTTTCCTGTTGCACTGGGCATGTCTTTACCTTTAAATATTGGATATCTTTGACAGAAGTAAGCTCTGGCAAGCCTGCAGTGAGCATCAGAGCAAAGAGTGTGATGAACAGATTCCCATTCTTTCTCAGAATCAGATACGCCTCCTCACAGTATTGCCTAAAACTATACACAAATACAAAGCACTATTAAATTAGCATCCTATATCATTAGAAACTAAAATCAACTGAAATGTACAAATTATGCATTTAGAGTGAGTGATATAATATGAAACACAAAAAGTCTTTTCACTAACTTTCCAAATTTCTCTGTGTTGCCTGTTTTTCCCTGTTGAATCACGTGGATGAAGTCATGTGTGAGGATGAAAGGAACACGTTCACGCTTGATCCCAAACTTGGACTTGAAGTTTCCTAGGATATGGCCGAAGTCTATGTGGAAGAGCTGAATCACACACACACACACACACACACACACACACACACACACAATATTTTAATCAACAGAAGACCGTGAAAGAATAATTAAGAGTGCCATTTTCGAGCATCATATATCTTCTGGAAAAAGTATGTTCATGTGGTTTCAAGTATGAAACAATTTTCCAACTTACCTGCCCTGTACTGCGAACCATGATGTTGTCACTATGCCGATCACCAATGCCCAAGACGTAGGTGGCAACACAATAACCAGCACACGACAGAGTGAACTCCTCAATGGCTTTTTCCAAAGCATCTCTGTCGAGTCAAGACAAGTCACCTTTATTTATACAGCACTTTTAACAATATAGATTGTAACAAAGCAACTGAACAGCATCAAATAGGAAAACGGTGTTTCAATGAAGCAAAAAGGCAGTTCATCGTTGAATTCAATTATGTCATCATCCAGCTCAGTTCAGTTTAAATAGTATCTGTGCAATCAAGTCAACAAAAATGCTGGTAATTAAGTAATTAATCAACACATCACATCACAAATTAGTTTTGGCTCAAACTATATTTAATATATAATAATAATATTATTATATTTCGTATTGCCAAAAACTGCTAGGATGCTAGAGCTAGGTAAGATTATTATGCAACATCAAAAGCTTTACCATTCAAAATAAATTATCTTTAGTAATACTGAAATTCACAATAAGAGATGAAAACCACATGAAGGCTGCTAATCAAAAAGATTCAGAGGTCATTATTGTTAGAAAATGATTTCCATTACAATTTGCATGCATATTTACAATGTTATGATGGCAAATTAAACACAAAATTGTAACAAAGTTTTACACAATATTTACTCAATTCCCCAAAATACTGAAAAACAAATAACTAATCTATTCAAATAATCAAAAACGGTTAATGTGAGACATCATAGTCTACTACATGTCTAACTCACCCAGAGTTCTTGTCTTTAAGCCAGTTCAGAAGAGCATCTTTATTGAAGGCGGCAGCGGCGGCCATGTTGCTGCTTGTTTTTTGGATGTTCGCAATGGTATCAGCTGATGACACAACCTCAATCAGACCAGAGTGATCTCCTGTCGCCAAGCAACCATATGGCACAATTCTACAAGACGTTTATGAAGAAAAAATATAATAATTATATATATATATATATATATATATATATATTTGAAAAAACATTGCATAAAAATATGTGATGCAGTGTGCACAGATCTAAATACAATTCCGCAAATGGACAATTTTCATTAATTTTTTTTATATTGAGAGCCGTACTAAATTTTGTTCAATCATGCAGAAGCATTTTTTGCTCCTTTATTTTGAATTTGTCTGGCATTTTTGTTCAGTTTGGTGGCATCTTTGCTAATTATTTTCCAACTCTGCCCATCATATATGGCATTGTTTCTGATGTCAACAAGCATTCAAGTACAATAATTGAATTGTTAGGTTTATAAATGTAATGCAAAGACATCTGTAGTGTGCTTCCAAATCTAGTTTCATTGACCGAGGAAAAAATATTCTGAATATTAAGTGTGAAGTAATGGAAAAGGGGCAAAATATTTTGATTGGCTTGTGCCCAAAAGCCTATTCAATTAAATAATATTCAGTGGAGAAGAAAATGTTGAATATGACTGCCTCTTCTCAAATAACTTAACATTCCCATCCTTAACCACACCTGAATCTAATTCACTCAGCACTCACAAACATACATACACAGATTGTTACACTGACACACACACTTTACCTGAGGTCCAGGTTAGCCTCCTTCCATAGCAGATCCATCAACCTCAAGATCTGTAAAGTCAACATGTCCTGCCGCAGGTCTGAGAAAGGCAGATATTAAAATGTTTATTTAATCTGATCTTTTGACAGTGTTTTGTCTTTGCCCATTATCTGAGCCATCTGTCTCTCACCATCTCCATTTTTGAAGATGATGCCCACTGTATCTCCTCCCAACAGCTTGTTGTTGTAAACAATCCACAGAGGTTTCATTTTAGAGTCCATGTACTTACACTTCTCCACACTGGCAGAGAAATAGAAAAGTTAGAGGTAATGTTCTTCTTACTGTTGTATGCAGTATTTTGTCTGAAATTTCTGCAATAACAATTTAATAACATTAATTGTAAACTATTTTTTTTTTCAGTGTTTAGCACCAAACTTAACAGAATACAAAAGAACAAGCTAATCGGTCTCATGTCTGAATATGCCTGTACTGTTTATGTGAAGAGCAGTATGTGAAATCAATAGTATGTCAACAGTTTACAGTTTTCTGGATTAGGATAAATATTAAACATACAAATGTTTATCTCTATAATCTTCCATCAAATTATAACTGACTGGGTCTTTAAAACCTCCTTCATGTTCAGCTGATGTCACTAACCCCAATTATCTCTAAGCTCCAACCACCTTCCATACAGAAGCAACCTTTTCTAACCTGATTATTATAGAAGTATAAAGGCCTTTGCCTATTTACTTTTTATTGCTGTTATTTTATTAATATTTACTTTTTATTAATTGTGAAAATAAACTATTCCTCCACCAGTTTATAAAGTACATTAATCTGATGAAATTCAACTGATGTGCAGTGTACTAGTTTGAAAATAATATATGCATAAAACACACACAAACACAGAGAGATCTTACTGTACTCCAGCGAGCAATATGTTGGGGTTGAGAGGTGAATGCAGGTCGGAAAGAGTCTCGATGAATCCCGTCTGTCTGAGGCAGGTCATCATGGCCTCTTTAAGATGAGCTTGTTTTGTCTTAGTTTTTATGGTGCCCAATTTAATCAGCTCATTTACAGCTTTCAGCTTACTGAGAGCTTCAACCTTCAAAATAATAACAAAACCACCATAATGTTAAGTTCCACATAAAAACAATCACACAAAATATGAAATAACAATACCAAGCTGAAAGTAAAATCTAATACACTGAGTGAATTTTTTATTTTATTTTTTGGAATGAAGAAATTTGCAAAAAACAAAAATGCAAACACATTTAACTAATAAATCCATTTATCTCAAAACAATAACATGATGGATGGATGGATGCACTGATTCTACTTTTTTTTTGGTTTGCATTAATTAAATACACTTGTTGTTCAAGAAGAAAAGCCTTTAGTTCTTTGAAGGAATGTACACTTTACAGTCTAGAACTTCATACCATGTTTAATGATTTTTTGATGCTGGAAGAGTAAAGAGGCCTATAGATGTTTTTATCCATTACAGGTGAAAATTACAACAAAAAAAGTGACTGATCCAACAAAGTTCCATAAAGTGGGTAAGTGATAAAAAGTTTAGTCTCTTCCACGTAAAATCAGGTGTGTCCAATAGTGATGTGTGTGCGTCGGGTTTTTTTTCCAACCCGCAGGGCGCTTTTATGAAATTATTTGGCCCGCCCCAGCCCGCCCAGCAAATAAAGTGAAATTTATTTACAGGTAACTGCCCCAACACGACCTGCGCAACGGGTTCATCACACAAGTTACATTGCTACGTAGGCCTTTGTATTGTAACCTTATCAAAGAACCTAATAAAATATGAAAATAGATATTTTTAATACCCTGCCCCAACCCGCCCCGCAGACAATTCTTTACCCCGCCCTAACCCGACCCATTGGTTTCGAGATGACCTGTGCATCACTAGTGTCCAATCTTGCTCTTGGAGGGCCATCTTGCAGATTTAAGAACCAACCTTAAACTTACAGTATTTTAGTATCCAAATTTACAGTAAATACTTTCTAGCGATTCTGAAGTACAACTCCAATACTTTACTATTCCATTCTTCATTAAATAAAATTCTAACAGTACACATTTTTTTTTATGCCGTGAAAATCTGCAAGATAATCAGAAGGCAGTTGTGTTAGAGTAGACTGCAGCCAAACTCAGAAAGGTGGAAATCTTTTTGACAAAGCATCAAAGAAGAGGTCACTCATTCTGTGATCATTTGAACTGTACTTTTGACTTTATTGTGAAATGTCCAGCTCTCATTGTTGTCAAGTTTTTTTCTTAAGTACTCTTCCTCTTTGCTAATATGTTTGTCCATATCTGGCATTTGCTCGTTATTTTTGACACAGTTCCCTTTAACACATAACAATTTGCTGACCAGTAGTTAGTCTCTTTGAACCGCTGTTAGTTGTGTTGCTTTAACTCACTTATCAAAATGCAAACCAATGTCCATTACAGCTTACTCAACTTTGTAGCTGCATTTGTGATTGGGATGTAAATACTTTGTTTTTATGTTACTTTGACCTCCATCTTCTGGCTACATCTATAATCTGATTATATAGTATTCTATAGTATAGAATACTATACTGCCCCCCCAACTGAGCCTGGTTTCTCCCAAGGTTTTTTTCTCCATTCTGTCACCGATGGAGTTTCGGTTCCGTGCCGCTGTCGCCTCTGGCTTGCTTAGTTGGGGTCACTTCATCTACAGCGATATCGTTGACTTGATTGCAAATAAATGCACATACACTTTTTAAACTGAACAGAGATGACATAACTGAATTCAATGATGAACTGCCTTTAACTATCATTTTGCATTATTTACACACTGTTTTCCTAATGAATGTTGTTCAGTTGCTTTGACGCAATGTATTTTGTTTAAAGCGCTATATAAATAAAGGTGACTTGACTATAGCATATAGTATAGTATGCAGTAGTACAGTATTATATAACCCCAATAGTATTCTGATCATAAAATACAATAAATGCTATCTCTGAATGAAATGTAAAAAATGTAATGAGAAAAAATGAAAATAATGCACCTGTTTTTTGAGAACTTCTATGTGTGGGATGCAGCCTCGGCAGTATGCTTCCAAAATCAGAGCAAAATGAACCGACACGGCTGGCATGTACATTTCAGACCTGTAATGTACAACACACGCAACCATAAATTCTAGTTTCTGCATAAGAATACTGAAATACCAGGTGAACTAAAGTATTTACATTTCCCAGCTTCTTCACATGTATACACTTGCCTGAGATGCCAGAAGAGGAAGTGGCCAATCTTGCGGCTGTACTGAGCGCGCTCCAGGAGGAAACGGCTGAGGGCGCAGTCATAGTATGGCTCATAGCGCAACACCTGCACAAGCTGCAGTAAATACTGCAATAGCTCATCATCACTAACACAAACACACAGAGAAACAAACATTTGGGATTTCAGCATTTCTTACGAGGTTCTTTGACAATGTGCTCTCTGACAACTTGGACTTCTCACCTCATATCTCTAAGGCAGTTGACCGCAAATTCTCTGACATACTGGTCAGGGTAGTTGAAATCCAGAAGTTCTAGAGCATCTCGAGGACTTAGTTTAGGCCAAATCTGCAGCAAAGCCTGTAGCTGCAGCACAACAGAGAGAATTTTGAAATGCTTGCGTTTCAACACATATGTTGGTTAATGTCAATATTTATGTGTATGTTTGTGGGTATACCTGAGCCATGTCTTCATGTTTGCTCCATTTGACAGACAGCAGTAGTTTGGGGAGAGACTGAGGAAAGTTTTCTCTGCAGTCGTAGCGAAGTGTCCATATCAGATCTTTCTCATTCTCACAAAGCTGTGAGAGAGGATCCCTCTCCATGATCTCCTTTAGCTCTATGTAAAACTTCTTACCCCCACGACCCTAAAGATATTAATTGCAATATATTTATCCAGACAACTCATAGACACAACAGTATTTATATAGAGGTAGTGATAGTTAAAGGGTCCTATTACGTTTTTTTTTTTTTTTTTTTTTTTAATTCCTTTAGTGTGTAATGTTGTTGTTTGTGCATGAAAAAGATCTGCGAAGTTACTAGGCACAAAGTCCACTGCAAAGGGAGTTATTCTCTCAATCAGTCAGCACTGTTTTTAAATTCCATCAAACCCGCGATTTTGGTTCGAATTTTGTTCCTGGAATGTACGTGATAATATCCCACATTCAAATAAATCCCATTCAAGGTGGAGGGTGGGGGATTAGCGAGGCCTGGTTGAGCTGAGTTAGTAGTGTGTTGTCGCCATGCCCAAGAGATGCTGTTTCACAGATCTAATACCCTGATACACTATAAAGGTAAAACAGTAGCAAAACTCTTGAGCTTGTTGATCTGAATGTGAGAAGTTGTCATATTAATATTTTTATTTGTAAACTGAAATTTTTACTCACAGCTCTGATATGAAAAGCTGAATCTTTTAATTTGCACACACAGTCAATAATCAGAAAACCTGTGTTTTGAATTGAAAGTTGCAGATAATAAATGTGTAGTAGCTACAAATGTGTAGAATGACATTCACATAAAGAAAATGACATACACAGATGTTAAGACATGTTTACTTCTCACTTTACTTCAGTTTCACTGCACAATGTCAAGTCAGCACTTACAACCTCTCAGATCTGGCAGTACAAGTTCAAATCCTGAGCGCTTTGACTTTTGCTACTCCTTTTGTGGTATTCCTGTTGCAAAACTCACTTGCGCTTGTATGTACAGATGTGAGAGAGCAGAGCCGGGGGCGGGCTGTGGTGCAAACATTTTATTGGTCGATGCCCATGAACAATGCCAGCCATCGCAACTTTACAAGAAAGAAAGATGTTTATTATGTATCAGTTATTTTTAAAACACTGCAAACACTTTTCACTGAATATCCTTAGCTTTTACAGGATTTTAAGACACTGCATTCATCTCGTCATTCAGGTATTATCTGTTAGACAATTAATGCAACATCTTGCATGAATCTAGTGTCTTAAAATAATGTCAAAGCTAAGGATATTCAGTGAAAGTAGTTTGCAGTGTTTTACATATAACTGATACATAATAAACATCTTTCTTTCTTGGCAAGTCGTGATGGCTGGTGTTGTTCATTGGTCAGGCATCGACCAATAAAATGTCTTAATTCATACTACAGTCCCACCCCGGCTCTGTCACATCTGTGCACAAGTAAGTTTTGCAACAGGAATACCGCAAAAGGAGCAGCAAAAGTCAAAGCGTTAGGATTTGAACTTCTACTTCCATATCTGAGAGGTTATAAGTGCAGACTTGACATTGTGCAGCGAAATTGAAGTAAAAAAGTAAATATGTTGTAAACATTTGTGTCTGTCATATCTTTGTGTGAATGTAATTTTACACATTTGTAGCTATTTGTAGGTGCAACTTTCAATACAAAACATGGGTGTTTTGATTATTGTCTGTGTGTGCAAATTGAAAGATTCAGCTTTTCACATCAGAGCTGTGAGTGTAAATTTCAACTTACAAATAAAAATATTTTTATGACAAATCCTCATATTCAGATCAACAACCTGCTGAGTTTAGCTACTGAATTACCTCCAAAATACACATGCAGTTGTTTAGCTTCACAGAAATAACCATGCTTGTGTGATTTTCACATTATCTTGTTTGTATTTGACAGTTCACATGAAAGAGCATGTGCTTCAAAAAACATATTTCAGAAGTTCAAATGTATTCAAAGAATAAACTCTTCATGTTGTCAAAGAATTGTAATGGCATGTGAACTTGAGTATGATAAACTTGATACTTAAAAACAAACTGATGTTTATTTCTGCCACAGTAACCAAGGGACCAGCTGTAAGGGTCAGCCTTATTCTGGAAAGAGGGGTAGGGAGCAGCAGCTCACTTGCATTGTAAGAGATAGACAGTTTTTCAGCATGTTTTTGCTTTTAGTCAAAAACAGGTATTTTCAGCATGATAAAATACTGCACATAATCAGTGTGTTATTTTGATCTGAAACTTCACAGACACATTTTGGGGACACCTGAGCCCTATATTACATACAGGGGCAAAAAGGGCACAATACAAAATTATATTTTGTATTTAAACTAGGGCTGCACGATATTGGGAAAAAATGACATTGCGATATTTTATTTTTCTGCGATATATATTACGATATGAAATCTAATCAAATTTTTACTTGCAAACAAAAATGCGGTGAGCACACTTACATTCTCATTTTAAATGATTAAAACCGACACCATCGTGCCAATTGATTAATATGCGCGAGGGAGAGGGAGCAAGACAGCGCTAGTGGTAAATATGATAGAAAGAAGGCTGTGAACATTTATCTGCATAGTTAATCTTTTTGATCTTTTATTAATTTTTTTTTTTTATTCCAAAAATCTACAATTCCATTGGATACTAATAATTTAAAATGGAGGGGAAATATCAATATGAAATGAATGTTTTTCTCAAATACACGTTGGACACAATTATTGGCACCCCTAGAAATTATTTTGAGTGAAATATTTCTGAAGTATATTGCTATTCATATTTGACAATTTTGATCAGTCCAGAGTGATTATGAACATGAAATTATCCAGCCACGGCTTCCTGTTTCACAGAAATATAAATAGGAGGAAAAACACAGCCCAAATTCCATTAATCATCCATCACAATGAGAAAAAACTAAGTTTATATTTCTGATGTGCAGCAAAAGATAATTGAGTTTCACAAATTAGTGAAGTGGCTTTAAGAAAAGGCATCAGTGCAATAATTAAGAATTTCCAATCAACAGAAAATGTTGCGAAACTGCCTGGAAGAGGACGTGTGTTTATATCGTCGTAACGAACGGTGAGGTGGAGAGTTGAGTGGCTAAAGACTCAAAAGACCACAGCTGGAAAACTTTAGAAAACAGTTATAGTGGTCAGAAAACCTTATAAAATTGTCAAACAGTATCTGCATCACCACATTTTGTTTGGTAGGGTTTCAAGAAAAATTCTAGCTCATCCAAAAACAAACTCCAGCATATTCAGTTATCAGACTTGACTGGAACTTCAAATGGGACTGGCTTCTATGATCAGATGAAAATAAAACTGAGCTTTTTATCACCAAATACTCTAGATGGGTTTGGTGAACACAGGGATAAAAAGTACCCCATGTGTACAATGAAATATACAGCTGTATTTTTTATGTCGTGGGCCTATATTTCTTATGGAGGTCCTGGACGTCTTTTTCAGAAAAATGGCATCTTTGATTCTATCAAATACCAACATATAAAAAATCTGTAAGTGACTGACTCCAACTCCAAACACAAACCTCAAAAACAACACAAAAATGGGTTACTGGGCACAAAACCATGCTTCTGCTATGGCCCATCCAGTCCTTTGACCTGAACCCTACAGAAAATGAGTGGGGTGAACTGAAGAGGAGAAGCAGCAACATGGAGCTGGGAATCTAAAGGGTCTGAAGTGATTCTGGATGAAGGCATGGTCTCTGATCTCTTGTCAGATGTTCTCCAACCTCATCAGGCATTATAGGAAAACATTTAGAGCTGTTAAACCGTCAAATGAAGGTTTCAAAAAGTATTGAATAAAAAGGCGCCGTTAATTTGGCCACTGAGTATTAGGGAAAAACTTTTCATAATGATATTTTCCCCCATTTTAAATGATTATAATCCAATGAAAGGTTAGATTTTTGTTAATAGTTTTAATAAACGATCAAAAGGATTAACAAAATGCAGATTCATTTTCACAGCCTTCTTTGATTATATTTACCAAGGGTGCCGATATTTTTGGCCATGACAGTATTTGAAATACTGCCAAACCCTGCAGGAAATCAGCAGTCTAATAAGGAGGCTGATACCTATCTATTTAAAAAAAAAAATGTTTAAATGCAAAACAAAAAACAAACAAACAAACAAAAAAAAACATTAGATTTAACCTGTTAAATGTCACCCCGTCCCGTATACGGGACGCCTACGTTGACTATACTATAAGGGAAGTCGTGGCCTAATGGTTAGAGGGTTGAACTCCCAATCGAAGGGTTGTAGGTTCTAGTCTCGGGCCGGACGGAATTGTGGGTGGGGGGAGTGCATGTACAGTTCTCTCTCCACCTTCAATACCACGACCACGACTTAGGTGCCCTTAGGCATCGAACCCCCAACTGCTCCCCGGGCGCCGCAGCATAAATGGCTGCCCACTGCTCCGGGTGTGTGCTCACAGTGTGTGTGTGTGTGTGTGTTCACTGCTCTCTGTGTGTGCATTTCGGATGGGTTAAATGCAGAGCACAAATTCTGAGTATGGGTCACCATACTTGGCTGAATGTCACTTCACTTCACTCACTTTATATTACAATCAAATTTAATCTAATCTTGACAAACTATATATCGTTGGAAAGGTCTAAGACTCCCAAATATATATTATACCAATACTTTTTGTTAAAAATTATGTAGAGTAAAAGATCAATTTATGACAAGAATGCACCCTCAGAAATCTAGATTACAAAAGGAGTTTTGACCTTTGTTTAAAAAGAAGACTTCCTCGTTGCCTTTGTCTCTATAACATTTTAGAAATCATCAGAAGTTATATATCACTTTAAAACATAAAATCTCAAACTTCATCCTTTAAAACCCTTTTTAAAATCCCCCACGTGGGGTGCATTCTTGTGATTGGCTAAAACAAGGGAGATATCTGATTGGTTGCAGATCATTCCCTGTTTAAAAAAAGGCATTTGTGTGTCGATCCAAGTCAAGGGAGTCTCACAATTCACACACAAATGCAGTGAAGTTCACAGACCGCAAGCAGTTTGTAAATCAAGATATATGTGTGTGTGCATCAGAAATACATTTGTGAATCTTGTCCTGTGCATTTGTGAATCTTGAGTGCATTTGTAAATGTTGTTTGCATTTCTGAATTGTGTGTATTTCTGTATTTTGTGTGCATTTCTGAATTTTGTATGCATTTGTGAATCTTCTTTGCTTTTTAAATTTTGTGTGTGCATTTGTGAATTTTGTGCGCATTTGTGTATCCTGTGTGTGTATTTATGAATCATGTGTGTGCATGTATGAATCCTATATGTGCATATGTGAATGTAGTGTGTGCATTTATCTTTATTGATACTCTTTTGGCTCCATAGTAAACGTATTTAAATACAAAATTTTATTTTATACTGCCCACACCTGCCAACAGTAATGTTGCAACATAAGTAACTGTTTTCATTACTTGGTCACTATTGCTTTGTCTCTTCTTACAGATTGTTTGATATTGAGTTGTTTACGTATTACGCATGACCCAAATCACAGCAGCGTCCATTTACAAGGAATATACACTGTCAAATACAAACAACTATTTGCCAATCATAGCAGTGGGCATTTACTTCCCAGTCTACAATCTGACATGCCTATTCAAATAGAGCAGTCTGATCTAAGGGGGGTTGAAACAGGACAGAAAACAGCTTATTACTTCTAAATGATGATTCTTGATAAAATTATAAGTGGACCTCAGAGAACAGTACAAATAATAATAATAAAAAAACATTTTACTATTGTCATGGTGTCACTGGCTCCAGCTATTTCTGCAGCTTTTTCCAGGATCTATTGGAGAAAAAAAAAACAGAAACAACAATTACACATATCAGAACATCCGGTAACATGACTAGTGTTGCCTCATGTTTGATTATGAATGTCTTTAGTGTCAGACCCAGATGGCACACCAACAGTTCTCCATCAAATGCACACAAAAAGCTAAGCTAAGTTACATCCAGGTGTGAAAGTGCACATTTTTATTTTCTTCAAGCACAGTTTTGTTTGAAACTCAAAGTAGAAAGTCAGTCTCAAATAACAGGACTTTTGCAAGGATATATCAAAATATGGTGTATATTGAGCAACCACAGTATAAAATGGTGCAGGAGAGAACACATCATCCACTTATTCATCTGAAGCTTATGTCTGAAGCATGGCAAGGAAATAATAATAATAATAATGATAATAATAATAATAATAATAATAATAATACATCATTACATTTATAAAATGCGTTTCTGCTTTTCAAAGCATTTAAAGTGCTCTACATTGTGAGGGGGTATCTCCTTGTCTACCACTAGTGTGCAGCATCCACCTGGAAGATGCGATAGCAGCCATAGTGCACCAGAATGCCCACCACACACCAGCTTTTCGGTGGAGAGGAGACAGTGTTGAAGCCAATCAGTAGATATGGGGATTGTTAGGAGGCCATGATAATCAGAGGCCAATGGGTGAATTTGGCGTGGATGCCAAGGTCACACCTCTATTCTATCTCTTTTTGAAAGACATTCTGAGATTTTTAATGACCACAGAGGGTCATCAACGTCTCATTCAAAGGACGGTGCTTTTTGACAGTATACGGTCCATGTCCCTATACTGGGGTGCTAGGTCCCACACAGATCACAGGGTGAGCTTGCCACACTAACACCTTTTCAGCAGTAACCTAGTTTTCCCAGGAGGTCTCCTGAGCAGGTACTTACTAGGCTCAACCCTGCTTAGCTACAGTGGGCAACCAGTCTTGGGCTGCAGGGCAATATGGCTGCTATGACTTTGAAGGGAACTAGAGGACACAGTATCTCATTCCCCTCTCAGGGAGCCATGGTTTCATACCAGAGATGTTCCCTTCAGAGGGAACTTCAAACTGCATCCTCTAGAGGTCGCTATGGGGAACGGTATGCCCATGCAGACATGCTGAGGGGATTGCATGCCAGAAACCACAGCGAGCACTAAGTACCAACAGTACTACAGCCATGGGATTGCCCCAAGATGCCTTGACGGCTGTCAGTGACATTTTACCCTCCAGCCAAGGGCCTGAGCTGCATACCCTAAAATAAATTACCTGTTAACCCCTTTACGTGCAAACATCGCCAACAGCCCCAGTTTATTAGTGTTTCACTTTCACAGCACATTAAACATCACTGTCTTACTTCATCTGGACAAACTGTGCATCAATTGAAAGTTTAAAGACTCTAGCTTCGATATTTGACCAATGTTTTGATAAAACATTGTTGCAGTGACAGATATTTAGTGATTTATGTCAGGAGTGCAAAATAATAAATCCGTATTATGCCCCATTTTGAATAGAAATTCACCACTCACTCATATTCAGTCACGTCAGCAGCGGTTTATTTGTGTTCACATAGACTCACTGAACAGCGTCAATTAGGATTTATAGACCAAAGATGCATATCTGTGGAGATATATGGATATATTTACTGATGTTTACTTCATATTTGTTCAGACAGAATCACCATTTCTATTCACTTTCCACGGATTTACGCGATCTGATGATAAACAGCCTCTCCCAGCGATCTGTGTATGTGTTTGCTGTGTTGTCAGCCCGTGCTGTGTGTCACTCAGACTCCGATTGGGCCTTCCCAATGTCAATCTTAGAGTGTCATATCTGGACACCGCCACTTCGTGTCACATGCTTCCTGCAAACTTCCTGGTAGTTATCTGGCCAAAACAACACTGAAACACCTCTGTACACACTAAATATCCGAATAATAAACCCGCGATTATGATAGTAAAGCTTGGTATGATAATTTCTTGAGATCTGGGGCATTTTAAAAAAAAAAAACGAAAATGTACATCGGAAATGCTAACTTGTGCAGTGATGAAAAAGGCTACAAATAACATATTTTTACAACAGTAAACGACCAAATTCCACCCCTGATCGCTAAAGGAAGTTATTATAAACACTCGATCGGGATTTTTCGTAAAAGTGTACTAATAATTTCATAAATTATCTGATGTAGCTTGTTGCTAACGTTAGCGCCAATGCTACTAATAGCAGGTGCTTTTCTTCTTCATAATGCATTTTTGTGTCAATAATTCACGTAAGGTCGTAAGAAAATGTTTTGTTATATTTTTATAGTAAGACTTTTGGTAACACTTTAGAATAAGGTTCCATTAGTTAATGTTAGTTAATGTATTAATTAACATGAACAAACAATGAATAATACATTTATTACTGTATTTATTCATCTTCGTTAATGTTAGTTAATGAAAATACAGTTATTCATTGTTAGTTCATGGTAATTCACAGTGCATTAACTAGTGTTAACAAGCACAACTTTTGATTTAAATAATGCATTAGTAAATGTTGAAATGAACATGAACTAAGACTTATAAATGCTGTAGAAGGATTGTTCTTGCTTAGTTCATGTTAACGAAAGTAGTTAACTAACATTAAATAATTGAACCTTATTCTAAAGTGTTACCAGACTTTTGATAAATAATGGCTAAATGCAAAGAGAGACTGAAGTGAGATCGCTGCTTTGTTGCTTTGTAAAGCCTGAAAAACCACAATCAAGGCTAATTAAGGTGGAATTAAAAACAAAAGAATTATGATAAAATAATAATGCGGATAATGTGTCGTACCTGGCGGAGGTGTGAAAGACTCGTTTGGTGAGAACAATAGAATCATGAATGGGGAGTTTTGCAAAGCCAACACACATTCAAAATACACATGAGAGTTTACATGTGAGATCTTACAGGGATGACAAGGGCTATAAATCAATCTGATTAGCCTTCTCTAAAAACACACGTGACATGGCCTTAGAAAATATTTAATAAAATTCACAGTTTTACAGATTCGATTATGAATTTTTTATGAAGTTTTGGAAGACTTGTGGCCTTAGCTACACTGTGTTTTCAAACTCATTTCCTACATCAACATTTTTTAAAATACATTTAAAACATATGTTTTTAATATTTTTATTTTTGTTTTTATGTTTGAGCTTATATATCTCTATTATCATAACAGTCTGAGTGATTCTGATTCCTGAACAGTAAACTTTAAAGTGTCAGCTTTGTGAACAAAGGTTGATAATGTATCTAGTCAGAAAGAATCATGAGCAGAAACCTTTTTATTTTGGGTATGTAATTTCGGTCTCCATGCCAAAAAAGGGGGGTTACTAGTAAGGGGTTAAAGGCTGGATGGGCAGCCCAGGCCTAGGCCAGAGCTCAAGGCTTGGAATCAAGGAGATATGACCAGGTGTCAAAAAAAGAAAGAACTGCTCAAAGAACTGACTAGACAGATCTTTGGAAGCAACACCTTTCTCCGAAATGTATCAACAGGGATAGAAATTGAGTGGAGCCCAAGGTGAGAACTGGGGCCTAAACCAACTTAAATAAAGGGAACGAGGCTGACAGTGTGCAACCCTTACCATACAGGATTTTAGAAAGTGCGCAGAGTGCACACTTACCACAATGTGTTCTGTGGCACGCTCACAGAACAAACCCTGGACCATCTGCTACAGATGCCCAGAAGGGAGCGGTGTGCTTGCATGAAGCCCTTCATGGTGAAGGGAGCACAGATAAATCACTTAACAATTTGTGAGCAGCGTGCACTGCTAAGCTCGACCAACAAGGAGAGCGGCTTAACAAGGAGGCGGAGAGAGGCCTAACAACCTGAGGCTGTTACTCAATGGAGCTCAAATGACTGGAGGACTCAAAGAGAGAAGACCTCAGATGCTCAATCGGAAGTGGCAGGCTCAAAGACAACCCTCTGAGGTGAGGGGAACACTGCCTGACTTGACCCAAATAGAGGCAGCTTATCAGGGAGGCAGCAAGCAGCCCAACTACCTGATGTCACTGCCATGGAGCTCAAGAGTGGAGAGTTCAACCCCTAGTGAGGAGAGAGAGAAACCTAGCTCGATCAAAGCGATCAATAGCCCGGGGTCAGAGGAGAGGAGGAGGAATCAGATAGTTTGTAGAGGACCAGCGAGCTCAAAAGGACACTCCCGTAGTGAGTGGAGCACAGCCATGTCCGGCGAGCAGATAGATTGCAAAATTGGACATCGGAAATTGGATCCTGCTAGAAGGGAACAACAGGGTCCCAAGATAGAGGCAACTGACTAAGGAGGTGACAGAGACAGGCCTTACAACTCAGTTTCATTTGCAAATGGGAGTTTTAGGGAGCAGCGCTCTCAAGCTGAGGCGGGGTCTTATATTTTGACCGCTTAAATGGTTAATCAGTTAAATGGTTTAAAAACTAATTTATTTATTTTCAGTAATTTTTCAGTAAAATATTTAAGGTTTGCTGCATGGTTAAAATATGCTACGAGTATAAAATATAGTTTTTTTAGAAAGAGAAAAAAACTAAGTATAATAAGTAGCATTTGTATTATTTCATTCAGAAATAGGCCTAATGCTGACGCAAACGGTTTACAAACATAATAATAAACTAGAGGTCGACCGATTAATCTGCACCGATAGTTGAATTGCTAGAACAATTGGTTATTGGCAAAAATCCATGCCGATAGTTTTCCGGGTTGCGTCCATTGCTGGAGTGGCTGAAAAGGGTCTGTTTCATTATAAAGTGCGAAAGTGGCCTCTAGTGTCTAAAATCACTGACATCATGAGCTATTTGTTTAGACAAGTGATGCTGCATGCTGAACAGAGCAAGAAACCAGCTGACAAAATCCTACTGGTTCTGACCATTTGATTTGATTAAAACTAGCCTCATATCACATCCACAGAACTGTAAGGTATTCACAGCAACCTGTAAAAATAAAAAGTAAGATCTATTTTTTTTTTTTTTTAGAATGTACATAGCCTACTACTACTGCTACTGAAACAAAACAAACATTATTTTTTTAAGGAATAATCACACTACATTTCTTTCATGTTTTAATTTGAATAGTAAATCCCCTTTTTTTGCCAAAAAAAAAAAAGTTTGCTTAATTTCAGTAAAAGATAAATTAATGTTTCATGCCTTGATTTGATGACGAGAAAAATTTGAATACACAACATAGAATTTTTGAGGAGGAAAAAATCATAAGGCTTCTTTAAGAAAAAAAATAATAAATGAAATTGTTTTAAGTGTTCAAATAATTAGACATGCTAAAACAGAATTTGGTGACAATAAAAAACATGAGAAAAAAAAAACACTTTATAGGGCCCTAAACAAGTGAAAATTTATAATTTTCATGGTTTTAATTAATTAGACCCGCAATCTTTGGGTTACGAGTCCGATTCTCTAACCATTAGGCCACGTTTTGTGTGGGTCCCGTTTAACCAGACCTTAGAGGTGTGCGATATGAAAATTTTGATTGTGGATGATAAAAATCTGTTTTCGAAGAAATCAGTTGCAGTTCTGGTGCTTCTGTCATATACTGTACAACACCACATGCAGGTTTTAAAGGCACAGTATTAAACATGCAGCTGACTGTCATTAAATGGTTAGTTAAATTACTTACCCTGAAGTCATCCTAGATGTATATGACTTTCTTCTTTCAGGCAAATCCAGTTGGAGTTTTTTTTTTTTAATTGTCTTTGATTTTTCAAGCTGTTTGATGCCACTCATCGGGTGTTGCACTGCATCAGTCCAAGAGAAGTTTAATAAAAAGCACATCCATTAATAAAAAGGGTCTCACGTGACTCCGTGGGGTGAACTAAGGCATTCTGTAAATCAATGCATATTTGTAAGAAAAATATCCACAATTGAAAAGGTAATAATCACTTTAATGTAGCTTGCGCCAACAGTTTTTCAAAAAGCAGTTCCGGGGTAGGGGTCTGCGCCGGTGAGCCTTGTGAAAACCAACGTTTGTTAACAGGAGCAAAGGAAACCCAGCCTCCTCTTGGCTTATATCGAAATCCTCCGACATTCTTCTTTACATATCTTCATTTTGTACTTCCAATTAGGGACCTTTGTTTTGTTTTAATCTCTCCACTGCGTTTTCACGTGTGTCACTTCTGTGCGAATGCGCAACGCTGACCTCATACGTCATTCCCCCTGAACTGCTTAGTTTACAACAGTGAGTGCAAGATAGATTCAAGTGATTATTACATTTTGAACATGAATTTCTTTTTTACAAATATGCATTGATTCACTACAGGAGGCATTTGTTCACCCCCCAGAGCCATGTGAGAGACTTTTTTTAATGGATGTGCTTTTTATTGAACTTCTCTTGGACTGATGTAGTGCAACACCCGCTGAGTGTCATCAAACAGCTTGAAAGATAATTTTTTTAATTTATTTTTTATTCTGGCTTGATTCGTATGAAACAAGAAAGTCATATTTAGGGTGGCCACATTCACTGTTCATACAGGACACGTCCCGGCCAGGATTTTAATATTGCTTAAATTTTTTGCACAGTGCAGGTCAGTCATTGCATGACATTCATGAGAGCTATAGAGAGCAGAGCAGACGGCTTCTTATGCTTTCAAATTGCTCGCGCACATACTTTGGTGTCTTTTTTGATCAGTGAGCAGTGACACTTCAAGTCAAACAAATGAACAAAAACGTGTGCATATTTGCACCACTTTGATCATTCCCTGTAGATTGCACAGTCCCACGATTGGTTGATTATGTACAATGCCTGTATGTTATTGGTCAAACTGCGTTGGATGTTTTAGGCATTATTAAAATCCTGGCCAGGATGTGTCCTGTATGAACGGTGCATATGGCCACCCTAGTCATATATGCCTAAAATGACTTCAGGGTGAGTAATTCATGGCCTAATTAAAAAAAATTTGTTTGAACTAACCAAAGGGAGAGTTCACCCTAAAATGTATTTTCTTTCATTATTTACTACATAATTTTTGTCATTTATTTTCCACATTCTCCAAAATAGCATTTATTTTCAGTAGAAAAAAAAAACTAGGTTTCAGGTTTAAAACAACTTTTGAGTAAATGATTCTATAAAAAGAAAACATTACAACAGAATTGACAGACAGATGACAGAATTTTTATTTTTGGTTGATCTTTTCCTTTAATGTTAATAAAACAACAGAGAGCAAAGAGAAAAATCACTCACTGCTCATGACTGAAGAACTTTAACACCAACATGATAAAGAATCGGGATGAATGTGTGAATCGTGATAGTTCTTATAAAAAAATTAAAAAACCAAAACAGATGATAATTTTTCAAATCGCCCACCCCTTTCAGACCCAACAGAATCTGAAGAAATGGCGGGACCCAATAGCCATTCAGGTGTACACAGCTTACAAGAGGGGTTTCCACAAAAAAAGGAGTGTTGAGCCACTCAACTCCTCAGCGAAAGGGGCTCTAGCTCAAAGGATGTGCATTATGGATAAGGAAAGACTCAAATCTTAGGAGACCACTCAGGGTGAGAGACGAGTAGAACACCCTGGCCAGAGGGTAGGGAGCATGTCACAGAGCATGTACACTGAAGAGTACTAGTCCACGAGGAGGACCCGCAGGTCCTGAGATTGCAGCGTTACATTGGGGACCTGATGCTGTCTCGACAGAAGTACCGAAAAGCTCAGAAGGGGAAACATCAAGAAGAAATCCCTTCTCTTTTGACCCGGTAACTGCCAGATTCACCCACATTTGTCTCTCCATAAACACCATGGTTGCAATGGATTTGCCAATGGCAGTGACAGCCTGCTTTGTGGCACGAAGAGCAAGATCTGTTGTGCGATGCAGCTCAGCCACCTCATCGGGGATAAACCCTGACCCTTATCCAGTTCTTTCAGCAGATCAGTCTGATAAGGCTGAAGCACCGCCATGTTACGCAACAAGGCTGCAGCCTGACCTGCTGCCGCATATACCCTGCCATTCAAACAAGATGTATCCTGCAGGGGTTTGGATGGCAGGGAGCCTTAAGACTAGATGCCTCTCTCATAGAGAGATAGCAAGCCAGCATCTTTTCAACAGAGGGCATCTTTTCATAACCATTCTCAGGCATCCTCTCAATGTTGGCATAGCTAGTCAAAAGTCAAGACACCTTTATTTAAATATAACTTTTAACAATACAGATTGTGTCAAAGCAGCTTTACAGCATTAAATAGGAAAATATACTATTTTCTGAGAGCCTAGATACTAGTATTTTATGAGGGCCTATATACTAATACTGAGGGCCTATATACTAGTAGTTTGCAGTAAACTGTTTAGTAGATATCCACACTAAAAACGTGTACATTTGTGAGTGTATGTGTACATTTGTGAGCCATGCTCATATTATGAGTATATACATACCTTGTCAAAAGCAGGAAATACAACTGGTTGTGTTGAGTATTCTGGAAAGCTTATATGTAGTTCTGTTGCATTCTCCGTGTAAGGATTGGTCTGAATTGTCCCAATAGGGTTCAACATCTCTTCCAGCTCATCTGCAACACACAGAAAAAAATGGTATTTCCTGAGCACACTTCCTTCCTTTACAAGACATCAGTGAACAAGCTTGCACAAAATAAAGTATTACTCACAGATGAATTGATAACTCACACAGTCTTTTTCTAACTTCACAGACACACACCCTTATGACACAACTGCCCGGCAGTTTACACAACCCTGTAGTCACAATCAAACCCTATTAAGCTGAGAATGTAAGTGTGTGTGTGTTCTCACCAGGAAAAGAGGACCAGCAGTGGAGTATTATGTCACCAGTCTTCAGCTGCCCTCTGTAGTCAAACACCATTGTGTTAACCCATGCTATTGGGTAGTGCTAGAGAGAAAATATAACATGCAAAACATATGATTAGTGAATGTGTAAGCATCACTACATGAATTGGTGAGGGCGGATGTTAGAAAGGATAAAAAAATAAGACTTCGGGGGCATGAGATTCACAAATATTGTTTTGGTAATCGCCCATAACACATTATGGTATACAAGCACTTAAAAATATGTACAATGAATAAAGTTGATCTCACCACTTTCCCTGCCTTGCGGATAGTCTGGTATTTGTTCAGATGTGTGTTCTTGGTTGACCTCTGTTTCTTCACTTTGTCCATAACAGCATAAATAGCAAAACAGAGGCGGGCCATTCGGGGCAGGTCACAAACTGCGATGTCAAATTCCAGAGTTTTGTTCCACACATGCTCAGATCGGCTGCTGCTCTCACTGCTGACCGCTGTCTTACACAACAGCTCTGTACCATGAAAGAGTCCTGCTCGAACCTGTATCTACACATATCCAAGTTACAAAAGAAAAGAAAAGAAAATTATATTTAATAATATTGCATGACATACAATCCTTTATGGACTACATTATTCAAAGTTATGTGCAAATGCTATTTCCTATCCAGGTATAACAAAAAAAGACATCTGCCTGACATTATTATTAGTATTTTATTTGCTTTGTTTGTCTGACAAGGTATTTGGATTTGGTAAAAAAATAAAAATAAAATAAAAGATGAACATATAACGTGAGGCCTGTAGCATGTGTTACTTTGCTCAAAAATGGTGAAAAATTATATCACAATTAGCTAAAATTAAGTGTTCAAGATTGTTATACACTTAAAGTGTAAAAGATGCTTGGAAATCTTTTTACTATGAACATGTGTCGAGTTGGCATATACTGTACACAGAACTGAGGGCTACTCTAAATACTGTCTGTGGTATGTGTCATGTTTCCACACATACAAAAGCACATTGAACTTATGCATTATTTATTATTATTATTGTTATATTTCTGTTTCACTTATTTTATGCCCTCTATATACATTTTAATAATTAGACACTAACAACCCAATCTCAACTATTTTAGGAGGTGGTGATTTCATATGATTTTTGAGAATGTATGAATGAGATCAGACAAATCCATACAAAGTAGCCACCAATTTGCCAAACGTTTACGTAAATATGTATTCATTTGAATGTAATACTGGTTCATGGCCACTAGGAGGCAGATAAAGGTAAGTGATTGTTCTGAATTCAGAGGTGTTGGTTTACCTTAGCAGCATCTTCAGCGTTCACCTTATTACCTTTCACGAGATTAACTCTAAACAGAGAATGTACCTTCCAAACACACGTATGCAACTGCTGAGGAGAGAGAAAGATAAAAGAAGAGTGTCAATTCTGACAATTTAATTATTCCCTTACAAATGCATGATCTCTATTGTCTTTAAAGTGCCATTAATTGCAAATAAAAGATTTTTGAGTCACTTGATGAACCAGAGGACCTGGCATCCTGTAAAATCACACTGACACTTTGAAAAGTCACTGGAAAAATGCTTCAGAAAATTATAAATTTCTGTGAAAAGGTAAAGCACAATTTTATTGCATATAGATATTTTTTATTTATTTGATCTAATGCAATGATTTTCAGTCATTAAGTGTGGCCTAAGTTTCCAAATCACCATGCAAGTTGATATACCTCTGAAACAGCAACCTCATACACACTAATTCAAACACATAGACGCTCACATAAATGCACATACTGTACACATCCCCTTAGAGGTTTGGTTTAACACCAGCAGTTTGCAGAGGTCAGCAATCTGATACCAGCAAAATAACTCACATGATCAGTGCAAAAACATACACTTGCCTGACTCACTTCCTGGAACACATTTTTTTAACTCATTGGCCCAAAGTGTGAGGAAACCAGCTCTAGTGTGCAATGGACGCTACACATGACCATGATTTACATGATATATCTGTCAGACACACATACTTACAACTTAACTCATCTAAATGACAGCAAACATTAGCCAAAACGTACCAGCCACTAGATAGGTATTAAAAGACACTAAAAAAATTTACCACAAAAAGAGCTAATTGTCTCTATACTTTCTCCTATTCCAGTTTAATGTGCAAAAAGAATTACAAGTATTTTATTTGTAGTTAGATTTAGCCCTTACAAAAAATTAACCGTTATTATACTAACAGTATTGATTAGTATTTGTATAAACACAGTCTTATAAATACCATGGTTAAAAAATGGTTAATGTTGCAAACCCATGGTTCATTTGTGGTTACCATGGTTTAACTATACTATCCTTGGTTAATTTTCGTAAGGGACTAAAGAGTGCAATCTCAGTGAATGGATGGCATTTTAAAAACAACGCTCTGTGTGTTTGAGCTGTTGAGATGTCAACTTCTATCTCAACCACTTGGTTTGAGTTTGGGGTGGGACTGCCTGTTATCTGAACAACGGATGACAAGATGCAAGATAAAATGAGTGTTGTGTTTGGGGAAACCTGTTTAGAAAAATAATTACTTTTGCACTGCTGTTTGGAGCTGCTAGGTGCACAAAACTAAGAACACCTTTGATTAGTTGAAGTGCAGTAAACACAGAAAGTGTCCTTACTGTTGGCTGCCTCTTCTTTGGGGGCAGTGGTAGAGGAGGGTTTGAAGATTTCCGTGCAAGCACTGATCCGATTATGCTGATTTCCTTCTCAAACATTGCCTTCACAACGTCACAGTGAACCAGTGTCAGATGAGGGCTCTCATTGGCCAACAAACAATCCCTTATGTACTACACACATAAACACAAGAGATAATATTAGAGATCTTAAACAGAAAATTAATCATAATTTTGCCCCTACAAATGACCCCAAAGTACCATGATGATATCATGCATAAAACACACAGTAACTGTTATATTTTGGTTTCTTTTTAGTAAATTGTAAAATGCAAGTTAATGATTTCTAACAACTGTGTGTGTGTGTGCAACTGTGTGTTTTTATGTGTCTGCATGGTCTGAGTTTATATATGCATTTCCTGGAACAACATCGCACTACTGATCCAAACACACCACAAACCTCCTAAAGGGGTCATATGATGCGATTTCTACTTTTCCTTTTCTTTAGTGTGTTATGTAGCTATTTGTAAATGTATAAGATCTCCGGAGTTACAAAGCTCAAAGTCTCTCACAAAAGGATTTATTCTATCTTAAAGAGAAGGCTGATCCAGACCGGGCTATAACGCCTCATTCAAACACACCCCAGTGCGTGAGAGAGAGAGACAGGTTCACATCACAGTGGAGTCAGCTTTCTTAAGCGTGGCTTGTGTTCTGCAAATACATATGAGCATCATCACTGTCTATCACGTGACTCTGTTTCCCCTTTAGGGCTTGAACTGGTGGTAAAACTAAGGACTTTATTTAATGCCTTTACATTTATGTTGAAGGTTGAAGCTCGCAATTATGGTAAGTGGCGTTACATTTTCAATGTGTGCATGTGGTGTTTGCCAATCACAATGCATTTATTCCTTTATCAGCTGGCCAATCAGAGCAGACTGTGCTTGTTGGAAGGAGGGGCTTTATTTAGAAAATGATGCATTTGAGAGAGGCGGGGCATAGAGGACCCACAATAATGTACAGTATTTGAAAACATATTCTGTTACACTAAATACACAAAATAATGATCTTTAAAATAGCATCATATGACCCCTTTAATGAACTGCGGCCGCCGATCACTCACCTGACTGGTTTTAGGCTCATAATGAAACTAAACTACTGTGTACACAACATATAGTAAAGCACACACTCTTATGTTTGATGTCTGAACATGACTTACCAGTTCGACACATTTCACTACCAGAATTCTTTCATTTTTTTTTTTTTCTAAAACAACAACACTGGTGTTACTGTGTCCTCATTTTCAAGAGGTTTTGCATGATAACAATGTTGATGAACTACACTAAAGCTGACTGTGGTAATATGATAATGAATATTATGCTTAATGAATATTAAATGTGAACACATGCAAAAAGCAATTAACCATCAGATAGACTAACTCAAACCATTAGTCTCCACTAATGGAGAACCAAACTGAAGAACTTGAAGAAATCTTTTAAAAATCATTACATGTAATGTTTAGTTGTCACTTTAAAGGATTTAAAAACGCTACTTTGTGTAAAGGAATACAGTTCACACAATTTTGGTTACAATATCTTTCTAATAGAAACTATTTCATTATTTTAATATATAGCTTCACAAGCCATATAGACTACTTCTAAAATTACAGTTACTGGTCTTATGTATGCAAAGAAAAAAAAAAAGAATTTGTCATACAAATGTAAAGTCATAGAGGTTTGAAATGGCATGATGATGAGTAAATGATGACAAATTTCTTTTTGGAATCAAGAAATGCTTTTATAGGTGCAGCAAAGCTTGACACTAAGCTTCCTATTGCTCTAAAAACAGAAGGTAATGTGCTATATTTTTGCCATATTAACAATAGTAAACCTTGGAAAATATAGTTTGACATTTGAAGGCTATTTCTTACTTTGCACTGATTAAGAGGGTGATCTTCTAACAGGAACTCAAGTCTGCAACTGACACGCAGCACATAATCGCTACGGTTACCAATGTCTTCCTCTGGGCCATGAGTGGTCTGCCATTTCTTGAGAGCCTGGTCCATTAGTTCAGTTACTGTACAATGCAATGACACTTTCAGACTGGCTGTGTCCTACAGAAACAGAAAAAAAAGAAATAAGAGGATAAGACTGATGATTAATTTTATTGTAAGGACATCTGCAACATACTACATTCCAAAATAACACTACACACCTGTGACTGGTCGTAATGCATGGTAATTTTGATAACGCCCTCATGTTTGTCAATCAAATTCTCCAAAGACTCGGTCTCCAGCTGTGTAGAGTAACAGCTCCGAAGCCACTCTCCCCATGACATCAGCTGCATGCGCTGCATCTTTTCTTCGCTGATTCGCTTCATTTTGGAACGAAAGTCTTTTACTTGCTGGTCTTGCAGGGCATCCAGCTCATGGAGACCTGTGCCATGGGACAAAGTTCTGTGACTTTACCCTCACAATATCAACAACATCCACTGCTGTGTAGACAAGTGCTGGTATTCGGTAATGCGATCCATCACAGTAATAAATATGCATGATGTTGTTATTGTGAGCACTTCTAAATACTTCTAACATACACTACATATTATTCAGAATTTGGGGTGCATTTAGAGAATACTTTTCCCATTAGCTGGACAAAATCCATTAGCTGGACAAAATGCACAACACTGCTGTATGCTGCTTAAAAGATGTGTGTGCGCTCTGAAGTAACAACATCAGAACACGCATGAGAAGAACATGGGGCAGAAGATGCAGCCGTTACCCTGGAAATCCCATAAATAAAGCAGCTGCACTACTTTCTAAAATGCTAATTTTAGCTTTAAATAGCTATTAAGATTTGTGGATTTGCTATGGTGTTCATCACAGCACCAAATTATTAAACCGGTTATACTGTAATTATGGGAATGGTTAAATGGTTTTAACACTAAAGCATTTGTAATGTTTGATGTAATGTAATTTCCAATTTTTTTAATAATTTACAAATTACAATTATTCCAATATTTTCCTTTTTTTTTTTTTTGAGTTTAATAAAGAAGGCGTATTAAGGGAAGGGAACAGTTCACAGAATTGCACTGTAATATACTATACTGAAGTGTGTATGTGTGAAGAACAAGGTGAAATTCATGCAACCAGTTTTCTGCAACAAACTAGTTGCGTGAATTAAGCAATACAGCACGCAAAGTTTGTGGATTTGAAATTTCATGGAAGAAAATAAAATTTTTCCTATTGCTTTTCACAGAGAAAAGAATATACAATGGGTCTGCAAAAACTAAAAGTGAGTAACTGATGCAAATTTTCAATTTTGACCAAACTATTCTTTTAATGAGCATCTGTTTCTGGTGAATGACATCACTGTGTTTTGTTTACGAAACAGAGCTCTGGGGAAAGGTTCCAAATAGGTTCCTGATAACACGATGACATTCAAAGAGCATTAAAAATTCATTTGATCCTCTCCACTAAGAGAGGTTGCTCATTTTGTGTGTGTTTGCATGTTTTAAAGTCAGCCAGTGGAGTGTGTAAATGCATTAGCCTTGCAGGCTGAGCCTGACTATTTATCATAGCCCCATGATGATTCATCCTTACATACAGTACAAACAAACAATCAGCATCACTCTCAAATTAGCCTCTGCTGAGTCACACACACTTAACTGTTATTGGCTGGTAGCAAAAGTGTGTCAAAGATGACATAGACACACATTACAAGGTTCACAAATGTGTAAAACAGTGAGACAATGATACTAAGTAATGTGCAATTTTTGTATAATATTTATTGCTAATTTGTATACTTTTGCTCTGCAAACTAAGAATGATTTAATGAAATTATCCTAATACACAAAAAGATAGTCACTCATCGTCACCCACTGGGGTAACAACTTTAACCTGCAGAGAGTGTCACTGAAAAATCCCAGACAGCCTCATCCAGTCTATTGGATTTTAGCTCAAATATAGCTCTCATTGTACATGTGATTATGCACTTGTGTGTCACCTTTCCCAATGAGCACTCCGATCTTAGAATCTAGAATGCGCTCTGCACGTCCACAGTTGCGTGTGATCAGTTTGAGGACAGGCTGGAATGGTCGCACATCGCACAGCCGCCTGGTTTCATCCTCTAGCTCTTCGTGCACTGCTGCTTGGTTCACACACTCGAACATGTGACCCTCCATCTCCCCCAGCAATGAGAAGAGAGGGTATGTCTGTGCCTCCTTCCATAACAGCTAGATAAACACAAAAGCAAGATGATGAGAGAATAATTCAAGTGCCCTTGCATTTTTGTTAGTAATGGTAATATGCTGTAATAGTAATAAGCTGCAGGATTCTACACGGAATATTCCAATGTAAAAAGGCTTTACTTCACACTGCAGATTGATAAGTTCTCTAGAGCAAACAAACAAACAAACAAAAACACTAAAAACAAACTAATACTTTATTTTGATAGCCATTCTGGTTACTGTAAGTAATGCTGCAACTACCTGTCAACTAGCGGTCATTAGACTAATACCCTAAACAGAGTTAGTCAACATGTAGTTGCAAAGTTCAACTGATTGTGTAAAGGGGGACCATCAAAATAAGGTGTAAGCAGCATTTATTTTATTTGAAGCACAAATGAACAGAGAATCTGTTTGCACACAAACACATGTACCAGTTTGATGTGTTGGATGGTGCTCTCTCGAGGAACCTCCATCTGGATGTATATTCCTGTGGGCAACAGGAAGTCGACCATCACCTGGTCGTCTCCATCCAGCCCTGACTCCGCCCACAAGTCCAGCTGATCTGTCTTGGCGGGAGGCATGGCAGACAGCACGCTGGATCCAAACCATGGGAACCTGAACACAATATATATATATATTTAATATGTACATATATGCCTACAGCTCAAACAAGTTAAGGGGACACTTAATTATCACAACATAACAGCAATGATAAGTCAAATAAACTTTCATATTTTATGTGTTCCATGTATGTGCATTGGTCATTGTTCATATGTGAATAAAAGCCTGAATTAATTCTATTTATCATATAAAGCAACTTTGTCCTTTTGGAAGACAAAGAACAAACACTTAAATCATAAGGATTACCTTTTATGAGAGATGAGAATAAATAAATAAATCCTCATTTATGTTCCGAAGATGAACGCAATTCTTATGGGTTATAACAGCATAAGGGTGGATAAATTACAGAATTTGATTTTTCTTATTTTACTTCGTGCATGAGCTACACCTTTAAAAAAAAAAATATCACTTTTGTTCATCCATTAGGTAGAGCGCACATCCGTTTTTTAAACAACTTGGGCTAAACTTTTCAGGCTATTTTCCCTGAAGTGTGTAACAATACATCATTGTAATACTGATGGTTATTATCTCTCTGCTCTCACCTTACTAACAAACTCAACACAGCACAAGTATGACATAATCAAACAGAGACCAGACATATGCAGAGACTCGCTATCACACAATGTCAGTCTTTGAGGACAGAGGTGGGGGATGTGGCTTAACAGCACACTTCCACACACAGGCAAGAAATGACAAGCTAGACAAAGACATACCCACATTAGGGGACAGAGGATGTGGTTTTTCATTTTGTGAACACAGATTGTCACACACACAAGAAAACTATTGTTTATTTAGATATACACAAACAGGAAAGAGTTAATTGCTGTGTCAATGCAGCTGTAAGTGCACTTTGTCTGCTTTTAGACAGGCCACAGTGCACCACATCCATTATAGCTCATATCAAGAGGTTCAGATAACTATGCCGTGAAGTGCTTCAGGAAGCTCGGCCTCCAAGTCCACCACAACTCAAAAGCACTGAAGTTTTCAGACCTCTGACTTCTCCCTGCTAACGGCACCATTTGTTAAGAGCTACTGTGTGCTGAGGTTTTACACTATGTTGGTCCTTAAGAGAGCACTTTGTGAACTAGTGCTCTGATCGACTGTGATCAAGTTATCAGAAAGCTTTCCACCATTCTTAAAAAGGCAGTGATCAAGCAGGATAATGTTAACAACAGAAGGACTAAACATTTCATGTGTTTTACAGCTTTGCATGAAAAGAGCTCCAAGAACCTTTAAAAAAAGGTTATTTATTGGTATCTTTGGTTCCATGAAGAACCTTTAACATCACCAGCCGTGTTTCCACTGTCAGGCCAAAAGCAGGCGTGCTAGTGCGTGCCAAGGCCAGTCGCAATACCACTGTCACTTCCGGTGCTTGATCATTCCTCATCAGGGCTTCCTCAGGGCCAACGGCCAGGGTTTTTTGGCCTGACTAAAACATTGGGCCAAAGTAGGCCAGCAGGGGCTAGGGGTTATGAACAAAGGCAAAGTTTCTCTGCGTCTGGATCATTTCATGAAGATAACAGCTGTAACACCAACTTTATAAGTTGAGCTCAAAACTCACTTTCAGTCAGCAGCGAGTGTTTAAAATAACTTGATCTGATGTGGATTATAATCACCATACAAGGCAGAAATATTTATAAGACTTTGCACGCTAGGCATTAACATTACCACAGTAAACATGGTAAATGTGACCGATGGAGAAATCAGACGTCAGCTTCTTATTCTCTATAACAATCGTGTCTTTTTTTAGTATCATATTTTATCTGTCATAAGTCTTGTCTCGTTTCGTTTTTGTTCACATAGATGCTTTTGGATTTAAATATTTAACAAAGCATGCAAACAAACGGTCGCTTTTATCGTGTTCGTTTTGTGATTGCGCTAATTCCAGTGATTTATTTCTTATTAGTTTTCTGATAATTTTTCTTTGTTGGTGAAATGATGGGGTTGCATGACGTTGCTCCTGAGAGGCGTGTAAAGGGCAGGTTTTAGTGAAGCGCAGCGGAGCTTCTGGCCCGACGGTGGGAAAGCAGCGCTATTTTGGCCTCGGTGCTACTGGCCCTAGGCTATCAGCCCCGTCCGGCCCGTTTTAAGCCCTGGCTCGCACTGGCCCTACTATGGAAAAGTGGCTAATGGAAACTTTCCACTGCAATACAGGTTCTTTAAAGTGCGAAAAAAAGAAGAAGAAAAAAAAAAGAACTGTTTACTGAAGGTTCTTTGAGAGAGAGAGAGAGAGAGAGAGAGAGAGAGAGAATAAAGCATATGGTTAAAGGTTTGTAACCTGTATGTACATTCAAAAAATGCACCAGAAATTAGGCAGGTAAGAACAGAATACATTTCATAAAAGAGGCAAGAACAGAATACAGTTCATAAAAGTAAGACATGGCTGCAGTCTCAGCCCAAACTCACGTAATATTTATATTAATGAATTAGCAGAGCTTCTGGACCAATCTGAAAATCCAGTACTTTAACTGTATGATGCAAGTATAATATTTACTCTATTAAGAGATTATTTGCTGTTTTCAATGGTCCGGAAAAACCTTCTTAAACAATACTGTCAAGAATGGGCTCTATAAATCAAATCAGATCAGGATAAAAGACATAAATTTACTTTAGCACAACTTATAGTATCCTTATTAATATTTAACTCTTTATTTAGCCAATAAGGAGTCTACTCGTAAAACCTCAGAGGTCACTGTATGCCATTTAAATGACAGTATTATGCAAATCAGAATTTTCTCCATGATAGCACTAATTGGAAGGGAAGTGTGGGGTCCATTTAGTAAATATTACAGTCATAATTAATTCTATTGAAGGTCTCCACACAGAGTTCTGCATGAGAATTCTACTGCACATAGAACACTGGAGAAAACGAAAACCCAAAGGCAAATTAACTCGGGACCTAAACAATAAAGCACAGCCTATATATCTCTTCTCTGTCAAAAACAGAACATAGAGAGGGCACAAAGTTCACAATCAGTGATCACCAACTGGCCACAGGAAGACATAAAAAAAGATATGGCTACTGAAAATAGGATTTGCAATCACTGCACACCAGGGCAGGTCCAGACAGAGGTGCACTTCCTCCTTCCCTGCTAAAAATACTCATTTTTAAGAGCCTTAACTTTACTGAAGAATATAACCATTTATCTCAGAGTTCCTTTCATTGAATGAAAAAAAAAAAAAACAATTTGAAGGGATCACTTCCTCCCTAGTGTCACTGCATTTACACAGCTGCCACAATTTAAGAGTCACTGAATGAACAAATCAAGTATAAACCTACCAAGCATAAGATGATACTTCTATGCATAGACCATGAGCTGACTGAGCTCTTAACCTTTTTGGTTATTTGTCTATCAATTTTGCCGCAGTTTTAAGGTTTTGCCACTGATTAATCAAACAAGACAGGAAGTTTCTTTCCCTATTATACTCAGACACACCAGTACGCTTGTGCCCTCTCTCTTACTCTCTCAAAAGTACCATGACTAATGGAAGACCTTATGACCCAGCCACACGCAAATGCTAAAAAAAATACTGCAGCAGCAACTGCGTTAACCCTTCATCCCACCCCCAGTCCCCACAAATATTCAAACAGCCCACAAATCTTAAAAACACTGATGAATGTGCACATAAAGCAGATTAAAGCTACAGTATAAACACAACAAAGACTGAGGGACCAAATGTGTAGCAAACGCATTCAAAATGCCTTGACTCATCAGAGACAAGTGCAGCACTAAATCCAGGCAGTTTCCGGAGAGTGCTGACATAACTATGGTCACTGTTCTGCTGATTAAACTTATTTGGATGGAATGAAAAGCCCATAATCCTGTATCATCTGATTCTCTTCTAAAGAAATGTCAAATAAATTGTTTATTTGTAGAGTCAACATTTCTAGATGTGAGGTAATTTTCAGAAAACGAGTTGCTTTTATAATTCTTTTTTATTATGATCCTATCCTAATCTCATGCTTTTAAGGAATCAAAGCAAGATAATAACAAACAAACATACAATCGTATTATAAAAATTTTTCATCTTGCAAGTATTTTTTCCAAGACATGTAGTCTTCTTATTTAAAAGTAGACCTAGATACATTGTTTTATCATTTAAAATTCCTGCTTTTTGTTAAATGTTTTGTTTCTGACATTTTGTCCTATACAGCCCTCAACAATACAGGTATGCTACAAACTGCAGAGTTAACGGTCACTGTATCAACTGATTTAATACCACTTTGTAACCTTTGTGCTAATTTTACTGAAAATTAATTATGGTGAAGATACCGCATACACAATGCTGCAATCTTGTGTCGGCTACAATAAGGTAGAAAAGGATAGTCAAAGTGAGAGAAAGCCTGAAAAAGAAAGACAAATGTGGATGGGGGATGGGGAGGTCATTAAGCTGTAAAAGTTCTCAGCAAGAGATCGGATTTAGAGCCCCCCACCCTGGCATTAGTCTGATAGTTGTTTGACTCCCATTATGGCATCAGTTCAACAATTCGTGTTGTCATTTAATGTTCTTTATTTTTAACTGAATCAAGTACACCAGGCAGCCATTTAAAAAAATAATAATAATTGAAATATATTTGCAAGTTTATAAACCAATTAATACTGTACACCTTTTAATCATTATAATCTTTCCTCATGCATATTAAGCAAGTAAATTCAGTGCAGTCACAAGCAACATTCAAATCAATAATGTCTAAAATAATGTAGGGTTAAATATCTGACTTAAACCTAGGATTAGTTCACAACTTTGTGTGTGTGTGTTTGTTTGTTTTAATGATATCTTGGGGGAAAAAAAGGGAATGTTGAAACTCTAGGGCATGATCCAAAAAAGCCAGGGAATATAAAAATATGATGCAAAATAGTAACATTCTGTGCTTTGGCCACTAATGGGCGGGGTGGGGGTTCCTCACAGAAATGTTAATGAATTAGTAACACAATTCAGCTAGTACTTTCACATAAGTTTCACTCTTATAAATGACTGTTGTTTCACCATGTCAAGAGAAGGAAATCAAGCAAAAATATCAGTTATGTGACACTTCCTCTATTTCAGACACAGTGTGATGGTAAAGCAATATAAAGCCTCCCCATGTTGTCATGTTGTGAAAATGAATTGCTTCTTTGAGAGAGAGAATACACTTGTATTAGTTTCTTTACCAGAGAGGAACAAAAGACCTCTGTACTAAAAAAGCTTGGTGGGTGCGCGCACACACCACCACAAACACAGTGGTGGGTTTATCAGAGGTCACAGAAAGACTTGTTGTCGCACATTCACAATTAAAAAAAATAAAAATCCAATACTTGAACCATAGGCTCTTTCTTGCACTCTCATAGGGAAATGGGAAAACCACATGCAAATTTCAATATCTGATTCTACGAAGCAGAAACTGCTAAAAATACCACTTTGACAAAACATTATCTCTTTATTAATTTATTCTATTCATCTCTTCTGTCATTCTACATATCCCTCCTTCTATCATTCCAGCATTCAAACAGAAAAAATGACAAGAGTAAAAAAATAAATAAATAAAAAATAAAAAAAAGCAAATAATGCATAGAAATATCTACACAAACTTTGCCAAGGAGTCAAGAGTCAAGTACAAGGGGACTGTCATCACTAACTACGGTATAGCATAATCATATGGGCTAAATATTATAAAACTAGTTACTACAAATTAAAATAAGTAAATAAATAAAAGTTTTAAAAGCTTGAAGTTGTTAATGTTTTTTACACTATATCACAAGAGAAACAGATGTTAAACTGTGGTTACTATCAGTGGTTGACCGATATATTACCAAGGCCAAAATATCAGCCAATAATTTGGTATTTCTCAAATATCGGCATTGGCCGTTAAGTTTCTCTGCTTGGCCAATGTGTTCGAGGCGGCACACTCTCTCTCTTGTTCATCTTCGTTTTTAACAGTTCTGTTGAATACGGATAGATGTCAGTCTATTAATCAGATAGAATGGTTAAACAAAGGAATTAATGTATACAGAAAGTATTATAAGGATTGCTTTTATATTAGGCCTATTAGTAATAGAAAAATTATAATACATTCTCGTTTGCTATCAGCATTAAGCAAATATGCATTTATATAATTTAAGCAATCTTTGAATGACTAATGAACATTTAATTTCACAAACCTTGCAAACTTATTCGATCAAGCTGTAAGATGTTGTGAAATGTGCATGTGTATCCAGCATGATCGTGTGTTCACTGTATGACGGTCGGTGTGTGTGAATTGAATGCTTTAAACTTTAAACTCATGATTTCAAATTATGCTGCGCTTTATGCATTCACCCACTATCATATTCATGTCATTTTCACAGTGTGCTGTTTATAAAATTAGGGTTAACCTGGCTTTATTATAGGGTTGTGCCGATAGCCGATAGAATAGTGTATCGACGATAGTCAGATATCGATAGTCCAGACGATATTAGGCTCATTCTCCTATTAATGTATTAAATAATAATAACTATTACCATTTTATTGTGTTCCTGTAGCTCAATTGGTAGAGCACTGGTTTGATTCCCCGGGAACACATGTTAGTTAAAAATTGATAGACTGAATGCACTGTAAGTCGCTTTGGATTCATTATTGTGATATATCGCATTACCGAATACTGGCACGTCTAGACCAGATATGTTAATTGGTTCCAAACCATACCCTATTATTAAAGAATATGTATGGAAACAGATAATTCATCCATCAAAATTGCTATGACTGCTGTGGACTAAAGATGTTCTGGTCAACTGGTAGTAGTTTATTTTCAGCAATTAGTGGACTAACTGCATATACCATAATTCCTCAAATAAAGTAGTCAAATAAACGTCGGGCCTCTTAGAGAGGCCGGGGGCGTGGTCAACACGGACAAATAAAGGCCGGTCTTAAATAAAGGCCGGGGGAAATCTGTGCAGCAGAGCCAGATAACGAACGTACATGCCCACTGCCGGAGCGTTTCTCGTTCTTGAGTCAAGAACCGGTTGCATTGTTTTTCGGATCACCAGTACACTGAACCGAGAACCATTTCTGTCAGACGCGTCCGATTCGAAAAACGAGGAGCTGATGATACTGCGCATGCGTGATTCAGCGTGAAGCAGACTGACACAGAGCACGTCTGAACCGAACTGATTCTTTTGGTGATTGATTCTGAACTGATTAAGTGCTAATGTTATGATCTCTGTCCACTGGAACGCTATCGCTTTTAATTTAAAACGGGTTATTTAAAACAATTACTTATCAAACAGATGGAATTAGAAATAAAAACCGGCCTCTAATAAAAGCCTGCTTCAAATAAAAGCCTGTTACCTTCTGCAGTTTAGGTAAATAAAGGCCCCGGCTTTTATTTGAGGAATTATGGAATATATTAAAGGGGTAATATGACGTTACTAAAAAGAACATTATTTTGTGTTTTTGGTGTTATGCAATGTTTAAATGCGGTTTGTGGTAAAAAAAAAAAAAAATCCACCTAATGTACATTATTACTGTTTCTCCTCTATGCACCACTTTTCTGAAACGTAACAATTTTTACAAAGCTTATTGTTCTGAAAGAGCTAGGTGTGCTCTGATTGGCCAGCTATCAAGTGTGTTGTGATTGGCCGAATGCCTCAAGCGTGTGTCCGTCCAGCTGCTCTGCTCGCGCACATTCCATCATCGGTACTTTTTTAGCAGTTCAGTATATGTACTCTTGGGAGTAACTGAATAACTCGAGATATGGTTTGTTTCGTGTCAGAAAGAGTGTCAGGCACGTTTATAAACCGAATAACTTATTCAACTATATTTGTGGATTAGTGCGTACTGGAGACGTGAGCTGTTTCAAATGATTCAGCTCGATTTGGTGAACTGGTTCATAGAATGATTCGTTCGAGATCCAGACATCATTAAATGAGAAAAAAACAATAAAACCCATTGCAAACGAAGCATTTGTTGCCTCCAGTGGGGACATAATTACTGATTATAATGACTTATCCGGTCTTTTTTCTCGTTGCCTTGCGTATGACCCTGTGTAAACGTAAAACCATGTCTGCAATCGTGATTGGAGAAACAACAAGCATCCTAAACACTAGTATCGTCTTTGGTGGCTTGTTTTAATTTTAGTTTTAGTCTAGTCTTTGTGTGAATCTGTCATTTTAGTTTTTATTCGTTTTAGTCATGTTCATACTCTTTTTTTTTTTTTTTTGGTCAAGTTTCAGTTAACTAAAAGTCTAAGCATTTTAGTCTTATATTAGTCAGAATGATCCATGACTATTTTCGACTACTAACTGATGACATTTAATCTAGTTTTAGTCAATGAAAATTGTAGTTTTTAGTAATGCAATTCTATTTAACGCAGTCAATATAGTATAAGCACCTAGTAATACAGACGAAACCATATTTTTATTTTAGCCAAACCCATTTCAAACAAGGTTATCTTATCATATTATTGTCACCTTATAGACTCAAGAATACATCCATTCCAGACACAGAATATGCTCTGATTAGAATTTACAACTTTTATTTTACAATAAAATGAAATAAGACTTCTCTGTCAAACTTAACTTTGTTTGTTGTCTTCTTCTAAATAATGAGTGGGGCTTGAGGAAGTGATGTCGCATGCGTCTGCACAGTGCGACCTGATGCAGCCCCTGAAGTAAACACAGGAAACAGAAATACTGCAAAATAATAATATTAACATTACTAAACGAGACAAAATAACGTTATAACATTTTGTTTCGTCTCGTTTTGGTCAACGAAAATGAAGAAACCTTTAAGCATAGTTTTTATTTTGTAAACCACATTTAGTCTTGCTTTTAATAGTCAACAATATTGCACAATACATTTAATTATAGTCATCGTCACATGACCAACATTTACGTTCGGTCTCATCACATGATAAAGATAAGTTGACAGCGATATTTAGTCATAATTTTCATTCACGAAAGCAACACTACTCGCGTTTGAATACTCAATGGCAAATTTTTTAAATAGAAAAAAAATTACGTTACTTACAGGCTAAAAGTTTGAGACTGTCCTTGCAAAGTTGGAACTGCCCGACTTTATAGAAACAGCCTTTGTGCCACAGACACACTGTAGGCTACAGGTTCAGGAGACAGTCCTCATCCTCCATCGGTCTCATCAGGACTGATTTACAAGAGCTACATTGGATAAACAAACCGAAAGCAGAACGCTACTAGTTCGGGATACGCAGAATGTTTATCTGGTCACACCGCCGGAGCTGCAGGCTGACCTTGATCACACGACACCATTATACACAGTGCTGGGAGATACAGTGAAGAAAGCAGTTGAATTCACCACAGAATCAATAAAATCTCTGTGAAATCTTGTGAGAAGCATTCAGATTCAGCGAAAAATTCTGTTAAAGCTGATATCGGAACAAGCATCATACAACTTTTCCCAAAACTTCAATGCTTTAAGTATTACCAAATTTGAAAGTTATTTTTTATGTAATAATATTTGTTCATCCTTAATAGGTGTCCCCCATGTATAAAACAAAAAGTTTTATAATGTAGGACAGCAAACACTTATTTAAAAATAAAAAAAATATATATATTAAATGACCACTAGTAGATGGCTGCAGAAAAGTACTTCTAGGCCATTTCCACTCCCTAATATAGCCTATATATTTTTGTATTCATTAAATTATATTTAGACATTATGAATGACAGTAATAAAAGTACATTTTATCAGATGTAGTAAGACGTCTGCTAAAGATTCGGGAATCATCTGCTGTATACTCTGATAAAGGTCTCAGAAGCAGGTTACATGCATTCTAATAAATGTCTATTTGACATCTGACAGGAAACATCTTCGAGGCGTACTGCAGATGAGCAAGCACTCTTAAAATACATCTTGCATATGTAAATAAAGACATTAGATGTCTCCGAGATGTACACGTGTGATTAGGGTGAGTGCTTTACTGTCAGGTGCTGGTGCCACCAACTGTAGAACTTAATGGCACTAGTGATGGGGTTGTCAGACTTTAGTCTGGAGACCTACAGTGGTTTTCGAAGTCAGAAAAGTCATAACAGTGTTATCAGAATGTTGTCTGTGGCATATTTTCACTGCAAAACAATAAACAAAGCTGCAAATATCATTGCAGATTTTTTCAAAAGCCACGTCACTTTGATCGTATAAATCACAAAAAAAAAAAAAAAAAAAAAAAAAAATCTTGAAATCCTGGAGGGACTGAAAACTGCATTTTAGGGACTGAGAATATATATTTTTGAAAACAGGTTTCAAAGTGCAAGTAAAAAAAAACAACAACAAAAAAACGCCACAGTTATTGTTTCCTTGAAACACCCAATATGGGAATCTTTGAAAACGGTGACGTCATGCGTGAGTAGTACGTGTTTGGTATGTAGACGTGCAGTATGTGTAGATTTTAAAGGCAAGCGTGAACAAACATACACAACAGTGATGGAGTACATAGCACTGTTGTTGCTGCTCAAGAGTTTGCTAAATGTTTATTTAGCAAAGTGTGGATTTACATTACAAATACTACAACAAACAGCAGAGACACATCATATACAACATATAATCATCACTTCCCTTCAGGTACTGTTTACTAACAAGTTGACAGTGCCAACTTCTGGCCTGGGATTTATGATATAGCATTTGTGTAAACGCAAATCATTTTAGAAAAGTTGTCATGTAAATGTGAAATCTTTTAATCTTTTTTCTTTTAATATTACATTACAGGTGGAAAAAGACCTGACATGATTTTACTTAGATTCATATTTTACATCTCAAAAAGCTGCAATTTTAACAAGGTTTTCTGGATTTATTATGAGCAGAAGGTTTGGTCATAACCAAATATATTTGGGTCTTTGTTTCTGGAAGTAGATTATTCACTGTAACCTTTTGCCTGGACTAAATTGGTTAAGCAAAATAAGTGTTTGTGCAGTGTTTATTGTCCAGTGCTGTCAAATGATTATGTTTATAGATTATGTACAGTAGTTCAAAGGCAAATTGTTTGTGCTGAAAATATTGTAGCTCCCTTTTGCTTGAGGTAAAACGCTAGTTAGTCTTATGTAGGTATAAGCACTTACGAAACAAATCGAAATATGGCAACAATACCTAACAGCAAAGTAAATACCATGGCCATATGAAGTAACTAGTGGTCGTCCAATGTGTTTTTTGACAGCCAATGCCGATATCTTGGAAAGCTGAGGGGCCAATAGCCGATATAATTAAATATATATATATATATATTATTATTATTTAACACATTTTTAATAATTTGACAATGGATTTAAAAATGTGTTAAATAAACATACTTATACTTTAGATGACAAGGTATTTTACACAAATAAATAAATATTTCATAAAAATATAATAAAAAGGAAATAAATACTGTAATCAACGGGGCACTCAGTATTCTGGGAAGTTTGTGTGCATTGGGAATAACACTTTCTAATAAAGCCAGGGTAACCCTCATTTTACATACAGCACACTGTGAAAATGACATGAATATGACAGTGGACAAATGTATAAAGCACAGCATAATTTGAATTGATGAGTTTAATGTTTAAACTTTGCAAGATTTGTGAAATTAAATCATCATTAGTCATTCAAAGATTGTTAAAATGATAGAAATGAATATTTGCTTCATACTGATGGCAAACGAGAAAATATTATAATCTTTGCCTTTCTATTGCTAATAAGTCTAATATCCTAAAGGCAATCCTTATAATACTTTCTGTATACATAAATTCCTTTGTTTAACCATTCTATCTGATTATTAGACAGACTTCGATCAATATTAAACAGAACTGTTAATGACAACGACGAACAAGAGAGAGAGTGTAAGCACTGTGTGCTCTGATGCTGCCGTTCTCAGCGCAATCAAAATAAAAGTCTGGTGCACTGTAAAAATAAAATTTCAAATGTAGCTATTGCTCATTGTGAATTTTAATGCATTAACTAAGGTTAACTAATGAGATTATATTGTAAATTGATACCTATTGGTCTTTATAATTATTTTGCACTTTAATCTGTGTAAAAATAATAATAATAATAATAATAATAAAAAAAAAAATCATAATTTTCATCTTCATCATTTAAGTGATGCCAAGTAAAAATAAAATTAGATGCTTCTATAGGATTTTCTATCAACATCTTGGTTGCACATGATTTCTGAAGCCATGTCCTGCAAAGAGCTTACAAGGATTTGTTGGGAGAAGGGTACAAAAGAGGAGAAGGGTACAAAAGTATTTCCAAAACATTTGACATGCTATGGAATACCATTAAGGCCATCAACAACAAGTGGAACAGGATAACAAGACATCACAATAACCTTCCAAAGAACAGGGCACCTGTCGAAATCATCTGAGCCCACCTACATTTTGCCAAAACCATGTGTACATTTTTTTTTTTTTTTTTATGGGCTAATGAAACTAAACATTTTTGGGCCACAATTTTCAAAGCTATGGCACAAAAAAAAAGTTGGTCATTAACCAAATCATATACAAGATGAAGCAAGGTGGTGCAAGCATTATGCTGTAGAGTAGCACGTTAGAAGGAATAATGGGTAGCGCAAAAACAGACTATTTTGGATCAAAACCTGCAGACATGAAAAATCTGGGGATGAATCTCCTCCATGGGAATAGCTAATGTGGAACTGGGAGAGCTTGCACCTCATATTCTGTCCTACTTGCACTAAAAATCACACAAGTCAGTAATGCCCAGAGTGCACAAGCACCAAAGTGCCCTTAACTTTTTTCTACCTGTTCCAACTGCTTACAGTGGACTCTTTGTATTCTAGCATGTCAGTGCATGCATGCACACACACACACACACACACACACACACTCACCTGCTGTCTCTGCAGTCTCTTATTTCTCAGCCAGCTCCATGATGGGATGAAGAGGATGCTGCATCTAACAGAAAGACACAGAGAGGATTCGGATGAGAATATCTGAAATGAGTCAGAAGGACAGTGAGTGTCCCCATATCAGCGAAGACGGCAACTCCGAACTAATAGTTCATAGTATAGCAGCACCCCTGGTTATTCTGGATAGTTTGACTGTATCAATATTTGCCAAAAAAAAAAAAAAGTTTACTAAAGCCCCTTTAACACTGCACGTTAGACCCAAAAGTTGCCGGAACATTGTTGGGTCACCTTCTGTGTGAATGCAAACACATCCTGGGATTGATTCCGGGATCGATCCCGGGTTTGGGGACCTAGTAACATTGCCGGGTTCAGTCCCAGATTGAGCTGTATGTGAACAAAAGCCAGAACTAATGCCGTAAAGTGTGTGTTGTATTGATGATGCACGTTATAGCGTGACTCTTTTACCATTGAAGACAGATCAGCGTTTGCGAAAAAAAAAGAAAGAAAAAAAAAGGAAGCTGGAATAAAGCAGAGATCGGTTAGTTCCTCACTTACCATGCTGAAGCTAAGATCGTTCACCAGCCTAAGTGAAACTTAACGTGCCTAGCGTTTTCGACTCATACATTACACATAACATCCTGATGTCACGTGTCTTTATGGGACCTTTACAGGTTGTGTGTGAATGCACACAGATATTCTGGGTAATCACTAGCAGTGTGAAAGGGGCAAAATCTTTCATCCTGGAAACAATTGACATTACCTGTGTATTTTCCGGAATCGCAGTGTGAAAGGGGTTTAACACTCAACACTTTATAAGGCACATTTGCTCAACTGTTCATTAATGCAAATATCTAATCAGCCATTTAGACATAGACATGATCGAAACTATCTGATGAAGTGCAAACCAAGCATGATCAAAAAGGAAAATTATACATTGGTCCTGGTCCACTTAGCGATCACACTGCCATTTTTGACAGAGAACGTCTCGGGTTACGCATGTAACCATGGTTCCTCGAGAGAACACCTTCAGCGAGACCACGCTCTGAATCACATGTGTAATCAGTCCAATGGAAGGGCGAGACATCATAGGTGGTTGATGTAGCGACCAGGAAGCTATAAAAGCACACAACATGGAACCTGAGTCAGTTTCTGGGAATGAAGCAAGCACTGACATGGATGCAGGAAGTATGGCCACGACACACCATCTCATTCCCTAAAGGAACCATGGTTACATGCATAACCCAAGACGTTCCTCTTCAGGAACTCGAGCTGTGTTGAAGAACGCTTTGGGAATGAGTATGCCCATGCTACCACACTTGCAAATTCCTGCCTAGTGTGGAAGAGCATGACTAAGACGAAAGAAAATGGAGCCAGGAGTGGCTAAAGTAGGCACCACCATGTAGGCCAACTTCTGGAGGAGTGAGCCTTGACCCCCAAAGGAGAAGGGAGATCAGAGGACTCGAGGCTATGGAATAGCATCCTGATCCACCACTTTGCAAAAGCTTATCTGGCCGGAGGCCTCGGCCTCAGCGCACCGAGGATGAAACGTGTTACTAGGTGGTGTCTTCCAACTGAATGGCCATGGAGACGGGTTTCCTCCAGTTTCCTACAGTTTCCTCATAAAGGGAGCTCTGAATTGGAGGATGGTCTCAACAACCTCGGTTGAGAGACCGAAAGCTATGAGCTACCCACAGCTCTGGGCTGGGCTGGATGATCGTACCCTCCATCTGAGAGAGGAGATCCCTCCTGAGGGGAATCTCCCATGGATTGCCATCGAGGAGAGAAAACAGATCTGAAAACCATACTGGGCCCAGCCAGAATGGGGCTTCTAGCATTAGACGAACCCTGTCCCGGCGCACCCGCTCCAGAACTCCCGGGAGCAAAGTGATCGAGGGGAAAGGCGTACAGACATTCACATCAAAAACAAAAAAAAATGATGTCATTTATACACATTTTGCCTTGGCAGCCCGCGAGCCACTTGGTAACACAAACAATATCAACCTCCTCTGAGAAAAATTGCTGCAGCAGAGAGTTTGCACGAGAGTGGGCACTAGATCTGGTGGTTAAGGAAGAAGATAGGGACTTGCCTGTCTACATTCCCTCCACCAGACCCATATGCGAAACCCACAAGCTTAGCCACTGCTTCACCTCAGTGAAAGCGGGGCTGGCACAGCAAGAAAAGTTAGTGAAGGCTCTCTCTTCCCAAACAGACAACACACAAACTGTGTGTGTCCCCACCCAAAATATAGCATGGGCAGAGATGTTAGAAAAAAAAGTGTTTATAACGTTTGAAATCTGGATATTTATCCTACATAAAACACTTGGATTTGCTACAGGGGGACTTTATTCACCCCCCTCAGTTGTGGTATTGAGGGTGGAAGAGAGCGCAGGTTATTCCCTCCCCTAGCCTACAATCCCTGCTGGACCTGAGTCTCGAACCCATGACCATTGGATTACAACAGGGTGTCGACTTTTAAGACCTTTTTATAGCAACTAATATGTAGAGGTGCTCCGATCACGATCGGCCGATCGTTATGCGTATCTCCTCAGTAAAGCCGGTTTTCTAATCAGCGGTTAATTCCATCAGGTGCGTGATTTCACATAGAGCAGCTGTTACTACACAGAGCCGTTGTTAATAGAGAAGATGCGCAAATCACGTTAATTTTCAGCGTTTATTGGCCCATCTTCTCAGTTAACAACGGCTCTGTGTAGTAACAGCTGCTCTATGTGAAATCACGCACCTGATGGAATTAACCGCTGATTAGAAAACCGGCTTTACTGACGAGATGCGCATTAACGATCGGCCGATCATGATCGGAGCACCCCTACTAATATGAAATTTAAGACCAAAACTTTAAATAAAAGCTTCAATTATTGTATGTACGTATAATATAGCTGTCAGAAATGCTATTTATTATTGAGATGTACGGCAAGCTTTTCATGTCAGCAGACAATATCCTATACAAAATAACCCCACAAAAGCACCACATAACCGAAATTTCTGGTGGTGTAAAATTTATTCTAAAGCAATATTTTATCTGTGTTCTGTTAGATTTTACGTTAATCAGCATATTTTTGATATTAACCTCAGGATAAGGAATGCACCAAATATTCGACAACCAAAATTATATGGCTGAAAATTTTCTTTTGGTGTTTGGCTGAATAAGCGAAACGGCCAAATATTCGCGAAAATGACCTCAAACGATTAGTGAATAAACTGCAGAATGCTATATTTTCTAAAGCACTTGCGGCATCAGGGTTCAAAGTCCAAAACGCAAGGAAAATCTGTCACTCACCGTCAGTTGCTCAATAACATTTTTGCGTATTTTTTTAAAGGCATGTGAAGATATGTGGTTTTATTAAAGTTCGGGAGAAGCACGATCAGATAATCATCCAATTTGGCACGGGTGCATCTCGTTTAGCTAATCATCTTAAATAGCACACAAGCGTATATATATCCAGTCTTCCTACCTCCTGTCCCACAACAGTTTTTCGGCATCGCTCCTCCACCCCAACTCCTCACTTCTAATCTATTTATCCCAAATTGGGGATAGGGGGAGTTATTTGGGTTCGGGCTACACTCCGGGCCCGGACCCCTCCCCCAGGACAGCATGCCAAAATATGCCTACTATTCGCCTTCAGATTAGATGTAAGGGTGAACTCGTGAAGTGATATGTGCGACAAACATCTTCCCAAATTGGTAATGAGAATCATTTATAAATATGCATGCTGTTGTCAACAAAAAGGATGAGATCTTTCTGCGGGTTTCTGCCAAAATAAAAGCTGAGAAAAAACACCAAACTCAATCAACATTCATAAATGATAGTATTGTAATTTTATTCTCGTTCTGTAAAATAAAATGAAAAAGTAAGAATATTAATGATAACAGATCACGTAGATCAATGACAATATCTTGTCAGTGATCTACAGCTCTTTCTATTAAATGTTACTCCATTTGAAAGCAGGTGATGTGATTTAACGTTAATCACAGAAACGGATTTACTGACTAGGTGCGCATGATCATATCGTTAGATATATTGCCCAGCCCTAATTCACACTGTGTTCAGTTTGGTTTCTATAATATATTCTAGTTCTCTTCTGCAAGTAAATACTTGTAATTTTTTTTTTTTTTGTAATTGATAGTTGTTTTGTGTTATTTTATTCATTTGAAAATGGTAAAAAGTACATTTTGGCAATTTAATTAATGCAATGGTGAAAGAAAATGTATGCATCATATTTTATCCCTACTGAAAACATATGGTTATTCTCTGAATTCTGTTTTGCATTCACAAACAGTGTTTTACTAAGGATAACATTAGTAGGTTTTTAAAGCATGTGCTCAAGCTTGCAATTCTATAAAAATTTTTTATAATAAAACCATAGTATTCTTTGATGTACATTGAGTGCTTCAAGTACTATACTTCCTTGTTGTCATTATTTGAAATACCATGAAACTACAGTGATATTTTAATACTGCAATCTCTTACAATCTCTTCATAGTATATAAAAACCACACAGTTTAACTATATCTGTCCCCCGCTGTACAATAGCAGCAGCATAGTACTTTTTGTAACTAGAGAAGTGGATGTCAAATGCTGGCCCAGAAAGGCTTGATCTGTTTTTAGTGGGGGAAATGGTTAGTCTCTCTTGCTTTCTCTATAAAAAGCGAGCACACACAGAGGGTATTCTTTTATCTAAATAAAACTAGGATGATTGTTTTTGCACACAGCTAGCTACAACCTAACCCTTACCCACATCCTAACCAAATTAGAAAACTTTCTTAATTTATAACAATTTAATCTAACATTGCATATCTTATTTTTATACATTTTTACAAATAAGGACTTCCTCTAAAGGAGTTTTTGGTAGGTTTTGCCATGTTTAGCTCTCTTTATGGTACAAATTTGTCCCCAAAATATGCTTAAGTAGGCACAAACAACTAAGGGAACAATGCTAGCAGAACCAAACACACAAAGCACAAAGCAGTGACGTATACAAGATGCTTCGATCACCACTGCTTACGTACAAACTCAGACGGGAGAGCATAACCATTCTTCATTCGTATACACATGAACACACACCAACCACTGTGTCCTTATCACAGAGCAAACAGAGAGAGGCACAGTAAGAGGTACAAGCCTTACGGCCTTTCAACACGGAGGTATTCCTCTCTTTTCCTCATCTGTCCTGATCTTCCTCCCATTCTCACACTGGAATGTTAGGAATCCAGATTCCGCATAGAACTACACCCCCCTTCCCACAACACTTTTGACACACGCACACACACAACCCTAAACCTTATCAACCAGAAAAAATAACTCTCTGGGTAAGAACAAGTTACATGAAAAACTTCAGGAAGCATTTATCATTGGAGCATGATTGAACAGGAAGTAATGTATAAATATTAATGCTTCAACACTGATCGCTCACACGGTGTCTGCACCGGATGCAAACCATGTGATGCAATGCAAGTAAAGGCAAGAATCTAATTTTCATTACGAAAGAAGACATACCTTTACCTTTTTACCTACTATTTAAACTGAAGTAAGCTAGATGATGACATCACAGAATTCAATAATGAAATGTTTAATATTGTAATTATGCATTATTGACACATTATTTTCCTATTTAATACTGTAAAGTTCTTTGACACAATCTGTAATCTTAAAAGCACTATATAAATAAAGGTGACTTGACTTTACATGCTTCACGCTGATAACTTAGAAATAGCCTATAGCGTAGCAAAGGTAGCGTCATTCAGGTCAATTGACTTTGTTCATAATAATGATAATAATTAACGTTTTCCATTTACATCATTATAAATTACAGAAAATAATGATAATCTCAGAGGTGGCTGCTTGTGTAATAATAACTGTAAAGTCTCTCTAAACACGGAGAAAATAAAGTTTTCATGCATTATATTTGTGATTATGACCTCAAATTAATTTTGACAAAACAGTTAACACTGGCTAAAAAGATGTGTACAATATCATGCCTGGCCGCAACTTTATAAAACACAATGACAGTAGTGTAGCTGTAACATTGCCCTTTACATTACACTTCCTACTTCAATTATAGCTCAGTACAAATAGCCACACCATTTTAAATGTCATATCTTTTTCCCATTTGTGTGCTAGCTGCAATGGAAACAGTCCACTGAATGAAAAAATCTGAGTCAATTTCAATTTCACTGTAATTTCTTACACAAAGCTATAGTATGGCTTCGAAAGGCTTGGCATATAGAGCATCATATCTGACTCTTTTTTATGGTAAGCTTCCCCATTTTGAAGCTTGATAGCCCATGGTCAAAACTAGGGCTGCAACTAGTGATTATTTTGATAATCGATTAGTTTGCCAATTATTTTTTGATTAATCGATTAAAAACCCCTATTTTCTTTATTTTAATTTTACTGACAAAAACACACTATCCCACATTCTGCCCAATGTCCTTAAAATACATGTGCTAAATGTGTTAAAACTGAATGCTATGAAAACATACAGTGCTTAACAATTTATGTAATTGTAATTTTTGGACAAATAAAAAACTGAAACAACTAACTACTATTCCTTTGCCTTTGATAGCAGCTTGCATGCTTACTGGCATAGATCAGGGAACTACACTAACGTTTTCCACTGGTGGCACTTGCGCTGCTAACCTTTTTCAGTTACTGGCACAAAACATGATTTGATCGCACAAATTATTTATAGTAAGCCGCTCTGGATAATAATGAACAATAATGAAACTGTATTGCATACAGATGTGCTTTTTATTTTACTTGCCATCTTTTAAACCACATGCCTTCTTGTTCTATTTCTTACAGTACACATAGTGAGTGCATTGGTACCTTAACCCAGGGCCGTAGCTGGGGTTAGAGGGGCCCTGGTGCAGGTTGTACAGTGGGCACTGTCTGAAATTGTTTAATTTGTACTGTATGTTCATTCTATTTATTTATTTGTGCCATTTTCACAATGTTTACGTTTTTTTAAGTTTGTCTTTGTTAATTTAAAATAGCACTGCATAGTCTTCACTGTAAAATAAAATACACAGTCAAACCAAAATGTATTCAGACACCTTCAACATTTCTCACATTATCACAGTTTATTTGCTGTAGTTTAGCAATTGGTAATAAAATGTGACAATAACTCAGGGTTAAACTGTGTCAGAACAAATTCATCTTGATAATGTCAGATAACTTTGATAGAAAGATATGTAATGGAATCAACCAAAACTTCAGACAACTGTCATTATGGCAATATTTACACAACAATCAATACTTGTTGAACAGTTACCAAGCAAGCAATGCTTAATTTTGTTCATTCTGTGGTGTGAAAAGGTTGCATTAGCAATTAAAAAAAGAAACACTTAAGCAAAACATGGTCAGGTCCCTAATACATGTTTCTTTTTTCTTTTTTTATCAATTTCACTGGTAGTCTACAGTATGAAGAGTTTTTGGGTATAATATTTCACAGTTCTCTGTATTTTGCTATACTCGCTTACATAAATGAACTAGTGTCCTGCACCCACTAGTAAAACAATATAATCAATTCTATCTGATTTTTGGATTTACTCGAGCGTCAACCTTGCGCTCTCTCTCGTGAAGCCAATAAGGAAGTGACAAACAGCAATTCATCAACTGGCCGCTTGAGGCTGGCCGCAGAAGAGAGTCAGTCCCATAGACTCCCCATGTTAAAATGCCCAACTTTACAGCAGAAAATGTTTACAGCCTGGTTCAAAAAATGATTTTGTTCTATATTGCTATTTTTGCCCTTCATGACAAGTGTGAAGGGGGTGAATTTTTTATAACTCATCCGTTTAAATTATATTAAGACTTAAAGTTCTGCATAATTAAGGGCGTGGCCACTTGATTGACAGGTGGATTGCCACTGCTGACAATGCAGTCGCGCTAGGTGGGCGTGGCTTCAGCAATCAGCTCCCGCCTTTTTGCCCATTTTTGATTATCCGGGTGAGTTAAGCGGTGACGCGCTGCCAAGATGGCATCTGTCCGCTCTGCACATTTTAGGTTTCAAAAGCGCTATTGCGGAGTCTATGGGTGACGTCATTGACACTATGTCCATATTTTTTTTACAGTCTATAGATTGACTGTGGATAAATTCTAGTTAAAACTACAAAGTAATTCAGTCAAGAGCAGTGAGTGATTTGCATTAATTTTCATACATTAAAGACACCGACAGCAGAGCTAGTAAATTAGGCGTGGTCACTTTAAGAGACGATTTTGTATTTGTTCATTCAGGTGGAAGAGGACGCGAACGTCCTGAAGGAGAGCTCGGTTTAGTGTTGCTGTCCGTGAGAAGCGGCTCTCTCGTGCGCACCAAACACATTGCTCGAGTAACCAGCTACTCAATTCAGCTTACCCGCATCTTGTGTTGAATGCTTTAAAGGTCCCCTTCTTTGTGATCCCATGTTTTAAACTTTAGTTAGTGTGTAATGTTGTTGTTAGAGTATAAATAATATCTGTAAAATTCTAAAGCTCAAAGTTCAACGCCAAGTGAGATATTTTATTTAACAGAATTCGCCTACAACGAACATCCCTCTAGTTCCTGCAGTAATGACGTCACTAAAACTGTTTTTTGACTAACCTCCGCCTACATGAATACACATAAAGGGGCATGGTCTTGTTGTGCTCCGACGGAGAAGAAGGAAGAGCTGCGTTTGTGTTCGACATGTCGTCGAAACGCTGTCATTTTCATCTCTGACTCCAATAACCTTTGTTTGGGCTTCCCAGGGACACTGTACTTGGAGATTAATGCTTACAATTTATGTTTAACTCGGTTCCCGAAAATTATAATCCACATGTAAAAGTATGTGCAGCAAATTTAGTTGAGGACAGCTTGCTGAGGACAAAATCCTCAATCTCTATCAGTTTAATGCCGGATTCGCAAAAAGATTATTCTTGAAAGATGGAGCAGTTCCCTCTTTGACTGGAGAAGGCGTTGTTTATGGACCACAACCGGTAAGTGTATTTTATTATTTAAGTTGGTGCGTTTAACAGTTTCTGTAACTTATTACACAAAGAGCAATGCTGTAGTTTTGTTAACTAGATGTTAGGGCTGTGCAACAAAACGAATGCAACGTTCAGTCAGTAAAAACGCTCCTGTGACTATAAGTACATGTCCAGCATGTGCGTTCTAGTCCAATCGCGTTACCAGGAGGTCAGCCTGCTCTAAGCTGGTGTCGAATCACAACACAGGAACCGCTGGCCCAATCAGAACTCGTCACGTTTTTCTTAAGGAGGGACTTTATAGAACAAGGAAGTCATTAGGGCTGCAGCTATCGATTCTTTTTGTAATCGATTAATCTAGCACTTAATCGATCGATTAATCGAGTAATCGGATAAAACGATTTGTGTGTGTTTTTGAACAACCAAAACAAATAATGCATAACAAAAATGATGTGGCTGTAAAATGAACAAGCATTTGGCTTTTATTTCTCAACAGAGGTATTTATTTCCAAGTCCAAAAGTTTGGCTCCAAAAGTTAAGTGCCAAGTTGGCATTGCCAACAATTATAGAACAATGTACAGTTAAGTGAACTTACTGTAACATGTATAACATGTATTGTAAAACTAATATGAATATAAACTTAGTTTTTTGTCTTCTTAATACACAACATTACAAAAAAAGGATTGCACCTTCTGCAAATTTAGTTTAGTTAACCTGAGAACAAAAAATGAATATAAAATATCAAGCCAAACAGGTACACAATGTATAAAATGTATAAAAAAAAAATTATGTAAATAAAACAATTATAAACAATTATAAATAATAAGCTGTAATCTCAAAACAAACATCAAAATGTACGTGTGTGTGTGTGTGAAGGGGTTCTTTTTTTAGGCTATACTCTCTTGCAATTGAACGTGATAGTTACGTTTACTACTTTAAAACGTCATCAAAGTTAAACATCATATCTAGTCAAACCGCATCACGACATCGCTACAAATGCAGTATGGGATTAAAATCAGCGAACATCAATAGGCTTAGACTACGTTAATTTACCTTGTTTCGGCGATGCTTGGTGAAACAGCATAGAGTGGATGTCTTCTGTTCAGATGCTGAATCATGGAAGATGTGCTGTAGTGGTATGCCAGCTCTATTTTGCAGTAGAGACACTGCACCTTGTTCTCTTCTTTATTAAGTGTGTAATGATCCCACACTTTAGACAATTTCTGCCGTTTATTTATAGATCTATTCTCCGCCATCGCGCCAACTAAATTCAAAAGGTCCGTGTGAATAAACGGTCCGTGTGACACAATCAAATCCCTGCGCCGCGCGTATAGTGCGCGTCATAGGAATTTAACGAGGCTTCGAGGCAGAGTTTTTGCCTCGAGGAATTTTTGTAATCGAGTAACTCGAGTAACTCGAGGAATCGTTTCAGCCCTAGAAGTCATCAGCCTGTTTTTGTGACAGTGAAAACAGCGGTATACAGATAGGTGAATTGTGTGAAAAATACTGTGTTTTTTGAAACGCGAAACATGAACACGTTATATTGCACACTGTAAACACAATCAAACCTTCAAAAAAGCGCGAAAAACGGGCCTTTAAACTCTTTTGAATGTTTAAATTGGCAAGCCAACTTGATGTGTTATAAAACGTATTCTTAAAATACACATTTCTTTTTTAATAAATTCTCATATTAAATCATAGCATAAGTAGGTACAAAAAGAATCAGTAATACATTTGCGACCTCATAAAAAATTTGGGTCAATACAGAATATATAATACAGAAAGCTAAAAAATTATTTTGGTAATGAAAAAATTTAAAGAGGTACAAACCTTTCAAAATTATTTAAAAACCTTACATTTGTTTTAATAAATGTGTTAATCACTGTAGGCTATACAATGAATACAGTTTAAATCTGTAGATCAAAAATGAAAACAATAAATATAATAAAGATGAATAAAATCACAGTAATGCTCTGCAGGAACACTCAGTCTCTTCTTACTGTCGTTTCTTTTTCCTGTAAAGCGTTTTATATTTATATTCAGAAAATTACAGGCTGCTGTCCCTTCAGAGCTCCTTCTCTCATAAATTACTCGCAATGCATGTCGATTTTTAAACCTAAATATAAATGTTAAACAACAGATATTTCAGCAAATTTTATGTTTTTGCGCTGAATATTGTCTACCTCACCTCTCTGTGTTCATCTGATTAATGCGTGTGCCCGCCGAACTGGTGCGCTTTCAGTAAAGATTTAAACTTAACGCAGTCCGTCAGGACGGGCATTTATGCAAAAATGGAAAGGCTTGCGTAAAAGTGAAATTTACAGATAAGGAAATGCCCATTAACCAAAAAAGAAAAATTGGACCGAGGACTCACACACATATCTTTAAATGCACCTGACAGGCAAGCCATTACATTAAATAATAATGCTAATACATTAGCTTGAAGCTTAAAATAAAGATTTCTCATGTTTTGAGTAGCTTGGATCACATACTTTTCCTGCAGGAACGCATTCTGTTTCCCCCAATATTTTTAGATGCATTTTGTCCATCTAAAAATTATTCTGTATGGTTTTTATTTTTATATAATTGAATATAGGCATAGTTCACATAATATATATCACACAAAAAGTACAGTTTTTCTGCAGCTGCATGAACACATTTAATAATCATTTTAAACAAGTTCAGTAAATCAATAAGTGACTTTAATTTTAGACATAAACGAAAACAGCTCCAAACAGATCACAGCACTGTTTTGCATCTCTGAGCAATAGACAGTGTTAACTGAATGAATCAGCTTTTTGAATGAATCTGTTGAATAAATGATGCAGTGAATCCCTCACTAACACAGTCAAATTCTTTGTTTCTGAATGAATCAGCCGTTTGAATGAATTGGTTAAATATCAATGACTTACCCATTAACATTCACTTGCAGTAACCTACTGGCGGTTTTAATTTACATGTTTTAAATTATTTCAGATATCAGTATTCAACATTTTATGTTAAAAACAAAACATTAAGCCTATTTATGCATCTGTAACTGCAGGTTAAATGGATCCATGTCCCCTCTGAGATACATTAAACTGTAGGCTAAAAGCAATTTCAAATGCAGATTCCAGAAATGATTTATTTTGTTGGAATGAAAGACACTAAGTACCGGATGAAGTGCAACTTATTCTTACCCAAAAATACAAATTAGAAGTAAGAGTTGAAACTGAACACAATCTTGCGCCTCAAGCGGAAAGATTATATAAATATATATAAATAATACACCACTATTTTATATTATACACCACTGATTAGTTGTTGAAGCCCTATTTAAAGCAGTGGCCAGGATTATTCAATATTTTACTTGTTTCATGGTCTTTTTTTCTTTGAAACAACATGATGTTCAATATATATATATTGAGAGAGAGAGAGAGAGAGAGAGAGAGAGAGAGAGAGAGTTTTTTTATATTTTTTTTTGGGGTGGGTTAAACTATTCCTTTAACCTCTAAATTTAGAGTCCATTGTGCAGCTGCCCTTTCAGTGCTATGCCACGGTGGCAACATTTCAATAAACACAACGCACACTAAAAAAGACGTTAATCAGTTACCTACCGAGGCCTGACTGAACAAAGGTCCCGTTTTAGTCGTGGGTGGAGCACACATGTGTCTATCACTCTCTTGCTGTAACTGACTAACTGTACATGCCTTTCTGAATAAAGCTGTGATATGCGTCTACATGAGAAAGTTATGCAAGAACTGACAGACAGAAAGCAGAGACATCACAAATATTATATTCACCGCTCTCTCTCACACACACATGAGAAAAACTGAAACATTAACGCAAACGCAACTGTCAGTCTTTAGATGACTGCAGTGTGGTTTCTCACTTTTCATCTAGGGCTCTCGAGAAATAAAAATCTGTGTTATTATGTGTCATGTCTTCTTCATCAGAGGTTTTTATTGAATTTTGCATGATGACTTAGATTTTAGACTGGATCAAGTAGTGATCCAATACACGGAACCAAATGTATTCAGCTCTTAATGCATGTACAGTAATACGATAAGCAGGTACAAGCAGTGAAACTGCAGGGCAAAGCAGTTTGAGTAAAGGGCTTTAAATAGCCAGTTATGTATGTATGCATGCATGTATGTATGTGAGCTTATGTGAAATATTGGCACACTTTCATTTTTTTTCTCCACTTGATCAAGTTACAAAGATTAGCCTCTCAAAGGCACATTCAAAAGAAGCACAAATAAAAACATTATAACATAGATTCTTGTTATCGCTTCCCAAAGGATTTCAGACTAAACATGAACATCTGTTCACTTATATTTAAAAAGATTCTCATTTATACGCCAATAATGTATTTGCTTTAACACACTTTCCCTTGATTATTTTCTCTACCTCTTTTCCATCTATCCCTCTTGGTATGTTTCACTCCCTCCTTTCCCATTTCTCGATACTGAATTCTTTAGCATGTCACGACTCGTATGCAGAGAATTGTAGAATTCCAAGTGTGGGCATGCTTTGAGTTCTGTTCACCGTAGAAAATCTCAAGTACGCAGGTGTGCATACAGGTGTGAGTATGTATATGCATGACAATCAGGCCTTCAGATGCATAAGTAAGTGCATAAAACAGAAGAGACAACCATGCAAATGTGAGGCCACATATGTAAGAAAGCGGGCCTCAATTAAAACTGTCAATCATTCATCCCAGCTGGGGTTCCACAGGAAATGAGTGCAGATGGCCTGTAATCACTGACTGTCCTGACACTAATTGATCAAATTATGGACACAAACATAAAAAATGAAAGCGGAACTATGATTCTTTTCTATTTACCACTTGTATAGTTTGAGTAAAAACCTATTCAGACACAGTTTGCAATTGTGAAGAACTCCCTCCTGAAACACCAGTGGCTTTTTGACTGTTGAGAACACTGTTGCAACCCAACAGAAACGCTTCGTTTTCAAATCTATTGCATGTTGTCAAAGACGTAACCTTTAAGGGAAGTGAACCTTTCCCATTTACCGTATAAGCCCACTTCTTGTGTCATTTAAAAACATAATTAGACATTATGTAGACATAAGAGAACTGATGCGTCACTAAATGTTTGTTGCATTTTTTCTTTAGCATTAATGTGCCGAGCAAAGTGCTATGAAATAATTTAAAATATATTTTGAACAAATTAATTTTCTTTGATCCAAGGTTTTAGATTAGCCAGTTACACGTTTACAATCTTAGCTACATCTTGTTATATCTGATAGCTGAAAGAGGGGAAAAAAAAATAATAAAAAAAACTGAGGATGGAGTCTAAATATTTAAAGAGTCATGTCATTAGACATTACATTTACTTTAAATTTCGACAAAAGGTCATTGGACTATGAAAACAAACTTTTTTGCCAAAATTTTTTTCAATGTAAAAAAACAAAAACAAATAAAACAACAATCGGAAGCACGTAAATTGCTCGCAAGGTACAAGACTTGCCATCCACCTTTCCACAAGCATCAGTGATTGCCATCTTATTTATCTTGACAGGATAATAAAAAATTCCCAAGCTCCTGTGGTAATATGGCATAATTAATAGTAATTATATTGAAAAAGCGAAAACAGGTGTTTAGCAAAACATGAAAACATAGTTGGGTCCCTTCCAATATACTTTAAAATGAATTATATATTAAACTTATACTACTAGCAAGACTGTACAAAGGCTGCATTACCTAAAATAACTAACAGTATTACAAAAACCTATTAACAAAAAGGCTGTGCAGCCTAACTTGATTCAAAGACAGATTAAGTTACAACATTTTGATGAATGATTACAAAGAATTTCTTCTTCTTCTTTGAAATAGCATGTGTAATGTGACCTCAAACTTGCTTTAAGACAGTAAGTATGGCCAATTTTGTTGACATTATTTATTTTAAACATGTATTATTTGTAAAAGATTATGAAGTTAAAGATTTAATTCTTAACTATAACTGGCTCTCTCATACATAATCTGCTCTTTAAAAATACAGTCAGTCCTGGGGGTGTGCATGTGTGTGTTTGTCCCCATTTCTAAGGGAAAATGTTTTCCTGCGCCGCTAAAACAAACACACACACTGTGCTCTCACATGACTGAGAGAATCAGCCCATTCATGGCCCCTGTCACCACAGTGACTTCTCTTCTGACTGTGAGCGAGTGTGTGTGGGCATCCCAAAGTGTTTGTGTCCCCTGACTGATGACATCACAGTCTGCCACCGAAGTCTCTCTGAAGCTCTTGTCACATGTAGTTGGGTGAGGGCCAGGGAGCTCAACTTACAAAAACACACAACTACACACTAATATACTATCTGACTGAAGATGGCCTTTCATGTTTTATAACTTATGCCTCATGAGGGTAAAGACTAACACACACACACACAAACACACACAAATAAGTCTCAGTCCTGGGTTGCTTATGCTCATTTTAACTTATTTAACTTTAAATTATGGCCCAAACTCTCTCTGAAAGCATGAAACATAAAAATGTTTTTAAAAATAATAATAAACAATTCATTTTATCAGACTAAATATTTGTTTTAGGTTTCCACATTCTCATCAACTAACATAGACTTAACAGCAAGGTGTGGTCGGTTTTGTTCTTGTTTGTTTTTGCATGCATGCTAGTGTCTGCATAAAGCAGTGCATTTTATTCAGTTTTTTCTTCTACCTCTACCATTCCAGACTGTAGGAGTAGCCTACCCTGCTGATGATGAAATACATGTTATGCACAATGGAGGCATTTGATAGTGTGTGCATAAAAAAAAACAAACCATACTTTAAAAAATATGGTTGCCAAATCAAAATTATCTGGAACAGATTATTCGATCCAGAAAAAGCTTTTCCCTTTATGCGCAATATGCATCAGCAGGTTGGTGAGCGGCCTGTGGGCGTGCCCTGAGGCTGAGTGAGTGTGCTCAGACATTATTACTCATGTCAGTATGGCGTTTGAGTCATAGTTCAGTCCAGTATTATGGCATCGCATCCGTCTAAAAGACACACAGCTGATGTCGTATATTCCTGTCCTATGAACCCACGTTTTATGGACTGTCCGGTAAACTTGTGATCGAGTGTCATCCAACCTGCTCTACTTTTTAACAAATGGACGTAGTGGATCGACACATTACGATATTGTTTGATAATAAAATTGTGATCCTTAAATTTATTACTTAAAATAATAAACGAAGAAATCAACATCAATCAAATGGATGCCAACATCGCACACAACTCCATAAAACTATTTCTATCTACAACTGCCACTGGAAGTCAAGCACCTAGGTTTATACGCATAATGTTAACAATGAATTTAGAGCATTTCACAATTCCTAAAGTCAACAACTTTTAGATAGAAAGAGACTTAAATAATAAGAAGTCAATGATAATTAATCTAATCGAAGCACGACAATACTTCTCAACTAATGTGTCATGTTTGCTGTCTGAGCGTCCCATCCCATATATTCGACTTCAAATGAATAATAAACAAATAACATTGAGGCTGGCGGCGCCTGAGATCAGAGAAGCCCTCGGCCAAGATCGTAACAAAATGTAGCAAAAATATAAGCAGTTCAAATCAATATACACATTGACGAAAATATAATATTAAACGGTGCAAAACGCTCACCTTCAGAACAGATTATTCCAACTGGAATGGAATGTCCGACGCCAGTTCTGTAGAATTCACGGAAACTAAATGTTAAAAGTTAACTGACCGCGTCTCGGGTTGAACTCCAAACACCGGTCAGGTTTCAATCACAGTAAAAAGAAGGCAAAATATGAGCCTTCTTCCCCTTCAAATGTCCAATGCAGTCTTTCATTCGACACGGTGCAGGTGAACAGCTCTAGTCCGCTTCCTGCTTCTTTCAGCAGGCTGAGAGAAACAAGCGAGCGAACGCTCGATTTTTTTCCCTGTTTGCTATGTACAACCCTCCCTTTCCACACGTAACCGCTATTTTGTCACCAGTCCACAAACACAAGAACTTCTGAGCCGTGATTTCACCCGGAAATAGACTAGATGTGATGCGATGACTGCTAAAAGCAGTCGAGAATGTTTTAAATATCGTGTAAATATCTCCACGCAGACTAGGCCCGGTGAATTGCGTGACTCTCACTCCACTAACGCATTCCACTGGGATGAGGGTGCACTGGATCACTGCTCCACTTCTTCTCTTAACAACACTCTTTGATTTGTTACGATTTCAGCTGTTTTGGGATGTTTTTCCGCCAGTATTTTTTAGTTTTTTATTTTTATTTAATTTAACTAATTTAGTGTGCTTTGTAACTAAATAATAATGATGATGATGATGATGATGATGATGATGACGACGATGAGGGGATTTTGGGTGGGAAATTAGAAAATTATACCGAAGTTTCACTCGAATGATTTAACGAGCGAATTTTCTTAATCCTTCCTATATTCTTCCATAATTATGTTCCTTAAAAATTACCTGTTACGCTTGACATCTAATGTGTATTTCTTTGGGATTTGCTGACCTCTAGTGGTGATAGCGGATATATTGCAAATATGCACCTAAACTTAGGCTGGGAAATTTATTATATATATAGCCCCCCGTTGTTCTAAATCAGCATGACTTTTGTTTTATGTGGAATATAAAAGATGACAGAGAAAATGGCAGCAACGATGACCATTCATTTATTTCTTAGCCTATCTAATTTGGCAAAATTGACAGAATAAGAATGAAAAGAGAAGAAAAAAAGAGCGAAAATGTATTGGTATCTTTTCACAAGGACATTATCTGTTACGTTTACAGACATTTAATTTAACCATAAAACACAATACAATGCAATAATAAATTAATAGCACAGAGGATGCATGTGAAAATTACTTTTTTTAAAACAGTAACATTGGACCCTATATTTTTTACCCCATACTTACCCTTACTGCATGGGTATCTTACCTTATCGTCATTACTAGAGAGAAAAATTATATTACTCATAAGAGCATGACATTGAAAAGATTATGGCAAAGGGAAATGCTGTAATTCTGAAAGTTTATTGTGGAAAAAAAGTGATGTTATTAAATAGTTGCCTGTATTCAAAAACAACTTTTTTCAAATGTACAGGATCAGCACTTTACCATGTTTTCTTTTAGGTTTTTGTTTTATGACTTAAACCTTCTAATGTTGCTCTCCAGGTGTTTGGGCCAGCTGAAGTCTTTATAGTCTGCAGGTTCTAATGGTGGTTCTGGTGCTGCAGTCATTTAAATTCAGCAGACTGCCTTACTGAGACACTTACTGTTGGTCATGTTTCAGTTAGTAATGATCAGATCTAAATTTCCTGATAAGCATTTCCAAGCCTTTCCTAAACATTCTCCAGTCATTCCTGTGGTGAGGAGAGGCAGAAATAGGACTGGTGGAGGAGATCAAGTTTCAAAGCACAAACTCTCTTTCAGTCATCCCACAGATGACTCCATGTGGAACTGTGTGTGTAAACATGAAGGAATGTGTTTGGTATTTATCTAAGGAATGATGAGATGTATTATTATTATTTGTAACCGAGATGCTAATGTCTGAAAGGTGCGTTTTATGTGAGTGTTTTAGGTTAAAATGTGCCGCATATTGGTTGATATTAAATGGCTGGACTCACAAGCAGCATGCTTCCATTATTCACCCATTCCATTCTTATTTCATTAAACATTCTGTTAACGGGATCCAAACCAGCCCTAACTCCTAATCTTATCAGCTGTAACTAGACACACATGACACTTGAAAGGAGCCCCCATGCCTAGGCGTATAATTATAGGTATCGTAATATAATCTTTTTTTCTTTTCTTTTTTTTTTTTTTTTAATTGTGAACCTTGGCCAAGAGGTATGTAATTGTTTGAAAGAGCATTTTTTTTTTTTTTGCTTCTAAATTAGATTACAAACCTTTAAGATCTCAATTGCAGAAAGGGTTGTGCTGAGGTGGTAAAGTAGGTGGAGACTATTAAAAGTCTTTCATGGCATTATTTAAAGGGATAGTTGCCCAAAAATCATAATTTACTCACCCTCAATTTCTTAAAAAACACGTAGGAATTCCTTCTTTCGTTTTGAATTTCTTTTTGAAGAATGTAAGTAGTCAAACAGTTTCTGGTCCCCATTAACTAGTATCATTATTATTATCATTTATTTTATTTTATTGAGGTCAATGAGGACCAGCAACTGTTCGATTACCTACATTCTTTAAAATATGTGACCATGGAGCACAAAACCAGTCAAAAGTAGCACTGATATATTTGTAGCAATGAAAAATGATCAATTTTGCTTTTATGCCAAAGTAATATAACGTTCCAAGTAAAGATCATGTTCCATGAAAATATTTTGTACATTTCCTACCGTAAATATCAAAACTTAATTGATTCTCTCTCTCTCTCTCTCTCTCTCTCTCTCTCTATATATATATATATATATATTACACCCTCAACTGTATTGCTGCTATGAATCCAAATTATATTACTAGTCTTTTATGCTTGTGTAGAAAGAACTATCTTTCCAGATAATAAATTGGGATATAATTAGAAGTACCCAGGGTGCATTAATAAAAACTCAGAAAATCAGTTTTCTCTTATATGCTCCTTGGTTGTGGACCATTTTAAATTATTACTCCATCAAAAGCAAGTCCTTCTTTAAATATATATGTATTGCAGCTTGTAATGAATGAGCTTTATTATTGTTTTAATTAATTTGTTGATTCATGATTACGGTTTTGCTTTGGTCAGAATTTTAGAATTCAGAATAGAATTTTGTTGTGTGTGTGTGTGTGTGTGTGTGTACTGGTTTAACTATACTTGTGAGGACAAAATGTCCTCACTTAAGTAGTGAAATATCATGACAACTCACTAGTGACTGTCACTAGTGACAACTCACATTTGACTGTTCCTCACTTGTGAAAAAGGCTTATAAATCAGCCAAAATATGTTTTGATGTAGATCTAGTTTTCTACTGCACATGTTTCTGTGATGGGTAAGTTTAGGGGTAGAGATCGGGTTAGTGGGTAGAAAGTATCATTAACCTTATAGAAAAACAATGGAAGTCTTTGCAATGTCCTCACTAAGACAGCATACAAAAGTAGGGGTGTCTGTACTTATGGTAAAACCTGACATTTTTGAGAAAAGGGTAAAAATAAAAATAAAAATGGGAAATGTTTATCTGCAAGTGTAACAATGCAAACACGTTTATTGTAAGGGGTAGGTCTTGGGTTGGGGGACAGAAAATATTGTTTGGTCAGTATAAAATAATAGAAGTATATAGAAAGTCCCCACAAATCACAGAAACAAACATGTGTGTGTGTGTGTGGGGGGGGGGTATGTTTTTGTGACATATCAGGACACAACTCTGTATAATGACATGGGTATGACACAGGTATTACAAGGAGATGGGGACTTATGAGGACATAACACATGTCCCCATTTTTCAAAACGCTTATAAACCATACAGAATTAGTTTTTTGAGAAAGTAAAAATGCACAAAGTTTCCAAACTTTTTTTTTTTTTTTTGGTAAAGTTTTCTACGCTCATCTTGGCCAGGACTCCCCGAAAGAGGTTTCCTTTAGTCTCAATGGGACCTTCCTGGAAAATTAAAGTATAAATAAATAATTTATCGGTAAAACTGGGTTCACATTCGGATTGCCTCAGTGGACTTTGTAACACACATTTCATGAATGTGAATCAGCAAACTATGTGATGACATCAATATTCACCTAACATTCTTTTCTAACATTGACTTGTACAGCTCTATTAAAGAATGGTTCAACCCCGCTGCATTTAAGTACTGAGTAATATTAAGTAATAATTAACTAAATGTACTAACTATGTGGTTAGGGTTTGGCTTGGGGTTACTTGCATGTAGTTAATCATTTTACTTGTATATCAAGGACAAGTATATCAAGGACACTACATTACTGAAAATTATGTCATTTACGTCACCCTGATGTAGTTCCAAACCTCAGTTTGTTCCTTTCTACTCATAAAAGAATATATGTGATTGTGACCCTCAAAACCAGTCACAAGGGTAAATTTATATTTATATTATAATCGTATAGATTTATAATATATATTCTGAATTATATATATTCTGAATGAATATATTCATTGATGTATGGAAAGCGTATTTGTTTGTTAGGATAGGACAATACAACAACATGTTTTCTTATTTGATTATATGTATGATACAAAAATAAACAGAACTAAAGCATAACATGAGAACCTGAATGTTAGAACTACACTTAAACAGAACCTGACTGCTACATAAACAGACTTGACAAACTAACCAGCAGCAAGTTACAAAAAGATAGACAAAAATTAAAGAGACTGAAACATGGAGGCTATATACTGTACACACACAAAGAATAATGTAAAAATGTTAATGGGATTATAATCCTTCTTTCACAAATTCAGAATTTGTGTCAATTAACATATATATATATTTTTTATTAAATGTAACTGAAATAAAAAAAGAAACCAACGCTGTGATCAGCCTGAAGTTAAATTTTGATTATCTGCATCTTTTCTGTATCAACTTCTAATAGAGAGATAAAACCAAAATTGATTGATTGATTGACTGAAAATCTTGTGTTGACATTCAAACTGTATAAAATATACAGTATAATAGTATACAACTGCATGATAAAATTTAAACTTGGCAACCCGAGGTCATTCCGAGGCTCCTGCGTGATTAAGCAAGAATCTATTGCTTTTATTATCTTCTAAAGGAAAATGACACATTACTTATTTTTAGCTGACCAGTTTTGAACTTCATTATGGACATCTGGGTGTTGTTTCTAGGGTGAAGAGGTCACCCATACAAACTTTTGTGTACATTTCCCAATTGTAAACAAATGTGGCATATCATAATACACCCCAATAATAATTCTGGCATGAAGATGCTTATTAGTGTCATCTATTGTTCATCCAAGCCAATAACAGAAAACATCACGTAGGGTGAATCTTCACTCCAGGCCCAAATGTAAAAGGAGGAAAATAATAAAATGAAACCACTCATCTCCACTGACCAAATTATTTTGGATTCGGACAAAAGTCATGTGCTTCATAACAATCGCCGGATTTTGTGCAAATCAAATCTCTGGCTATTTTCCTGTGTATAGCAAATACAGCTGACCCCTCTGTCCTTTTCAATAGGCGCGGGGCGATGTGCGCGAGGGCGCTCGTGAAAACCACTGCTGTCCAGTTTAAACCTTTCCCAGGAATCTTGGGAATTCAATTGTGTACCCAAACACTGGGAAACCGACAACCTGTGCTGTGACACCAGATCAGTCAGGTCAGCCAGCGGAAACCTCAGGACCATCATTAACCCATTCGCCAAACTGGGGGCGCAAAATGTCATGGATTAACGGACGCTCAAACTCTTCTGATGGTCTTTGTGTAGAACTCTCATATGCTGTGTGATCAAATGAATAATTTGACACCATTTATCTTGTTATTTTTTAATATGTCTGTGCCAAACCCACGACCTAATAAAAATGTCAAGCCCAGACAATTCTACTTATTACACTGGATTTCGTTTAAAATATGAATAGTCTACAAAACGACAGACACCACTGTCTGCATACAGCGATAGGTTTTAAAGTGCTTTATTAAATGTATTGTTATTTTTTTTCTGCAAAAAAAACAACAACAGAAACTCTTAAAGTTTGACGCTCACTCATCCCCACCAGTTCAACCCTGCTCTTTATTAATCAGATTAATTAGTAACACCGGTTTACCTCTACACTCACCCAGCGATAGTGGACACGTGAACAGCAGCCTCATTCAAAACCTTTCATTTATTATTAATTCAACATTTGAATGGATAAATTAATTTAATATAGCACAATGACGGATAGAGTGGATAGTTGCTACAATCAAAGTAGGCATATTATTATGAACGCAACTGAAATTCGTAGAAAACGTAAATGCTATACGTAAGGTAAAAGGGTAATTTTTTGTAGAAATGACAGGCTTCTAATAAAATTTGTGCTTATAGCAAATTTGTTTGTAGCAGACTACGTCCACAGAAATGTGTAATTCATTTTTGTTATTAATTAATTAATTCATTATTGGTTTAAACAAACACAGAAGCAATGTCAATAAATGTTTTCTAGGTGACAGGCCTACAGGCATAACTGTAAGTTTACATGTAATGTTGCAGTTGTCCAGCAGGTGGCTGCACGTGTCCGTGTCCTCACGATGTGCTTTCGCTCTTTACTCCAGAACCCCGCCGGATGTAGACCTTGAAGCTTTTTGAGAAACGGCCCTTAACACCAGGATTCGTAAGATTGTTTCTATAATCTTTTTAAGCTTATGATGCTTTTATGAAACGTACATATGAACCAACCATTCTAATTGTGTAGCTAAACGTGGTCTATAATCAAAATCACAAGAATATATTTAGACTAGCCTATGTTAAACTGTTTGTTGAATAGCCTTTACAGAATATTACAAATAAACATATTAAAAAGATATTTAAAACATTAAGCAAAATTCCCAATTAAGTTGACCGACAAATCGATTGACAATTCAGCACTTCGTTAACAGACTGCGCGTTCAAGTTGTTGTTTTAATAGCTATAATTAGGCCTAGTCTAATAGACCTACTGATATGAATTATAACTGGTTTCTAAATTATTGGAAATATAGGACAGGCTACTGTGGATTGCCATTATTCTCAAATAATTCGGATAATTTTGTTAATTTTGTTGAATGTAGGCCATTAACTAAATAATGACCTGTGTTCTGTACATTAATGTTTTGTGGATACACCTGATCAACCCCGTCAAAAAAAGAAAAAGAAAAAAAAAGGTTATTTTTTTTAAAGGGCACGTTTTATATCTTACATAAAACCTATACTTTTAAAGGGGGCCCACCTTTACTCCCCCTGGCCCTGAGCATCCTGCATGCGGGCGTATTATGTGATACACACCTGGCACCTGAAAATGACTGTAATGGCAGAGGGGTGAGGGTGAGCAGACATGAAAACAATAAACAGTCATTGTATGATACATTCAATCAACGAACAACATACCACCTTCTCAATATAACAGTTAATGTTCTTCGTCTTTTGCCGTTGTTGTTCTTCTTCTTCTTGTTAGGCTATTAAAAGTGAAGTGAACCGTGTATCTATGTAGCCTACAATGTCCACATATTCGTGAACACTAAAAATAAAATATTTTTCAAAAATTCTTATCTAATCTAAAACTGAGTTTGGCCTTTATCGTTATTAACGAATAGCCCATACTAGGAAAAATATAGGCCTTATGCATTTTTTTAAAATGGGAAAATTTAAAACAATGTTTACTTAGTAGCCTACATGAAAAAAAATAAAAAAAATGTTTTCCAGAAACACTGATTGAGTCACACAGACTCCACAGACTACGTTCCAGCCTCATGCTTCGCGAAAAGAGGAAGTCGGTGAACACTTTGCAATAACTTTAATCAAATAATCATTAAGAAACATAATTGTAAAATTTGTTTATCAAAATTGCATTACATGTCTTATTATTTCAATGTAGATGAACTATAATTTATATTTGGATAATGATATTATGTGTAAACGTTTTTTAATGTTATTACATGAATTAAAAAAAATTGGTTATTTTGTTTACGTAGATTGTCTTCATGTTATGTAACACTAAATAATGCAAAAACATGCACTTTATTTAACTTTATTATGGGGTTTTGATAATAATTGTAATCAATTTCGCTTAACCTAGTTTTTACAAGTTTTTTTTAGATGAGCATATTCACGGTCTATTTAATAAATACAAAGACAAACGTGCATTGTATTACAACAATCGTGTACTCCTAATATAGGCTACAGGTGTTTTTATAAGCACGAAATAAAAAGCGAAAAATGCGAAACTATCCATATATTAAATAGAGCCTAGTTGTTACAAATGTTAAAATTGTTCATTGTTGACACCGCATGCGTGCAGTAGTTTTGAATAACATAAACACATTAATATTGACATTGTTTTTATGTAGTATGACATTGTTTCGACAGGGCTAAATATTTTCACCTTCAGCAAAATAATGTAGTCCCAATAGATAACGAAATTTTCTTTACGTAGCCTACTCGCGTAAATACGACTGTATTTTATAGGCTTTGGAATCACGAATTGCTTGCACTGCACGAGATGCTTTATGGTGCAAAGAAATTTTTTTTTTTTTTTTTTTTTTTCTATTTTGGATTTTTTTTTTCTTACAGTAACTTATCTCGCTTATATTAAACTCTAAATTACACGCCTGTATAAACGTAAAACATGCTGCTACAAAGATTGAATAATTAGTCGAAGGCCAGAACTGTAGTTGGGCGAACTGCTAAACAAATCACTTTGTTATAAAATAATAATAATCGCTGAATTATACTGTAGTATACATTATAAAACCCAAAACAAGTGTTAAGTTCACAAAGTGTTTATTAAAGAACAAAAACTAGACCTATTAAAAAAGAGAAAAAAAAAAGATTGAAAAGTGCTAGTTAAACATGGCCCCAATGTGTCATATACATTAAATTCTTTTCTTTTTCTTTCTTATTTTTATTTTTTTTTCAAACTGGCAGTCACGTGCTCTGACCCCTATATGAGACCCTTAAACACTGAAACAAGAGGTCAAAACAGAGGTGTGTACACTTCGGTTTGTATACCTGCCCAGAACTCCACTGTATCCTTACACATTCAAAAGCGAATAGAAGAAAGAAAGAAAAAAGGGTTCAGAACCCAGTACTTCACTCCAGAGGCATTGACAGAATGGATTCAGGTAAACATGAATTGTAATTCCATGATGGTTATACCTTCAGTCTGCTGGCCATCCTCTCATCTGTTAGAACTGTTTATACACATTCAGAACATAAATGTCCACGAGTCTCCCGTGAAGGAAAATGTGATATTTATTCCCTGCATCAGGCAGGCTATACTCGCACTGAAAGCCCGTGCTTCCACAGTTTGTGGCTCCAGTAAATTTTTCCCTTTTTATTATCAGTCTAAAATCAGCAAATTTTTATGAAATGTCAGTGTGTTTTTTTGAAATCGATGGACCTCGTTTTTATTGTCTTTTAGCGAGAATGTTCATCTGTTTTTGGTCTGAAGCTCACACCCGAGCTATATATCAATCCGCGCGTGTAGCGCGGAGTGTTTGCTCTCGTGGTCCCAGTACGAGCAGTGCATCATGGAGAGTTCCGGTTGACGGGAGCAAGCAAACTGCAGCCCTGTTCCGTTACCGGTGGACACGGGAGGGGCTGCAGCCGTGGCGGGACTCAGCTGCTGCGCGTGCGGGAGCGCATGAGGGTGCGTGTGATGGTGGAGATGATGGTGGCTCATGCCGTTGTAAGTGTTCACCATGCCCGGGAGACCGGTGCTCTGCGCCCGCGAGTACGGATTGTAAGAGGACGGCGCGGACAAGCTTTTCACGTTAACGGGACTCAGGTTCCCACTGCTCATCTGACAGGAGGTATAGGGCATAGGCGCAGGAGACCACGAGTTATTGATAAACCCAGACTGCAGGTATTTGGGCGGGGAGAGGTAACCGTACCCGTCGCCGCCGAAGAGAGATTTGCCAGGCTGGAAATGGGTCGGTGGAGGCCTGAACGGTCTCTTCATGCGTCGCCGTCGCCGGTAGTTGCCCTTTTCGAACATATCCTCGCATGCCGGGTCCAGGGTCCAGTAGTTGCCCTTTCGCTCGCCGCCGCCCTCCCGAGGGACCTTGATGAAGCACTCGTTGAGTGACAGGTTGTGTCGGATGCTGTTCTGCCATCCTTTTTTGTTCTTCTCGTAGAAAGGAAACTTACTGATGATGTACTGGTAGATGCCGGACAGCGTGAGACGTTTCTCCGAGCTCTCGCGGATTGCCATCGCGATTAAGGCCACGTAGGAGTACGGTGGTTTCTGTGTCGGGTCGGATTTGTCCGGTCCCTTCTCGGGAGGAGTTTCCTCTTTTGTTCGGTCTTTCTCCGCTGAGCTTGAGGTAGTGTCCATGAGTATCATGCCGTTATCTTCGGGGCCTGGGTAGGTGGCCATCACTGCGCGCACAAACCTACACCAAAACAAAACCGTGGACTAATAAAAACAGCTCAGCAATGCAAAATTGTCTTGATGACAGTCTCAATTGTCAGACTACACTCATGTAAATAGTTTCTGTGCAGCTTAATGTCAGCGTTAAAGGTTTTACAAAGTTCTTGCGCTTCAGAGTTGCTCCTCATCTACCCACGGAGAAGGAGGGCAAATTGTGCTTTGGTTTCTCCTTAAGCCCGCCTTTTCTTTCCTTCACACACTCCCTCACATTCACACGTATTTGATGCGGTAGGACACAAGCTTCCTGATTCGTATGCCTCGAAAGCGATTTATCTGTTTTGATTCATACCCACTATTCTGAACTGTGTCTCTCACCACAACAATTGACCCAACAACTGGAAACCGGCACAGTCTTAGAAGACATAATTAGTCAATTTAACAGGTGCAGGAGCTGAACTGTTATATTAGGTTCTGCGCAGTCAAACCACTTTTTAAAATTAGCCAGCCTTCGTCCTCAAATAGAAAACGAGAAAATTAATTTTAAACTAATATTAAATATATATATATATATATATATATATATATATATATATATATATATATATATATATATATATATATATATTACAAACGGTTATTTTTACTAATATTTTTAGTAGCTAGTTATATTAGTAGGTTATAGTAGTTAAAACTGCTATAGGCTTACTATACTACCAATTATGCCTTTCAGGCTTAGGCTTCCTCCTTTTGGATTAAAAACTGAACCTTGACGTAGGCTATATTTCTGATTTCCTACAGTGTTGCTGCAGTGGAATGTTTTCATTCATCTTGTTTTAAACATAATTATGTGACTGCGTGAAGCACTGTTCATAGTGTTGCTCTGTTTATTTGGCTCTAAATTGTTTTACATTCTTGTGTATTTCGTTAGTTATTCCCAAGATATTTTTGGACTATATCTAAACGTTTGATTTGCTGCCGGTTTTGCTCATATCCAATTATAAGCATGTCGCTTTAAGTAAGAAATGGTTAGTCAAGAACATGGGCCCAAATGAAAGGATAATGTGACAACTCAATCAAATGGGATCTGTTTTAGTGGATCACATTGCGCCACAATATTTATCTCCATTACGCAGGCTAGCCCAAATGTGTGTCATGTAGGGTTCTGAATTAATAAAATGTTGACTGCAGAGAATATCATTGCATTTAACGAGACATGAAAGAACCAGCCACTTTTAGCACCATACATCTGTGCATAACTGATTTCTGGATAGTACAGCCTAATGTTAAGTCGCAAATTATTCCCCAAAACAAATCTCATGCCCGCGTAAAACACATATCATTACATGCAGCTGACATGCATCTTTGTCCTTTGTTTTTATTAACTGAATATGGCAAAACAAATAGCCCCCACGAAAAACTTCTGGTAAAAAAAAAAAACCCTTTAATTACATGCAGTCTGTGAAGGCCTGTGAAAATGTAGAAGGAGCAGGTTACAGGTTAACTACATATTTACTATAAACTGCAATAGGCTAAATATTTTTTAAATAATGGAATTAATTTCTAACGTTATTTTATAATTAAAACGTTTTTACACTTAGCCTATTTATCAACCAAACCAAAACACTACATAATTAAATTCTACAGTGCTGATGCGACTATCTAGAATCTAGATAAATGTATCGGCGTAATTCTCCTCGTGCATCTGTTTTTAAAGATGGGTTAAGGCCTATTGTTTTTTTTTACAGGTCTGTTGCTGCCAGGTTTTTAACGAGTCTTGGCCCCTTGCCTACAGTCGGCTATTCGACACAAGACAAGTTATGACCATTCTCCATCTCCGTTGGACATGACAGCTTCTTTAGGATGCTCTGAATCACTTGACAAACAATCCACGTGCTGGTTGATAAACGCTACAACAAGTTATAAGAGCTTGATAGTGAAGCATACAGGATAACATGTTATCCGACATCACAGTGATGGAATAAAATACAAAAGATTCAGTTCCATGAGGTGTGAACAATTGGCACAAGCAGAATATAACCATAGTAGTCCAACATTATGAATTAGGCTAAACTAATCTATTAAAAGCAAATGTTAAAAGTATTATTACTCTTAGTCCTAGTCTTATAACTTCAACGTTTTAAGATTCTTCCGTATTGGACCTACAAATTCACTAGTCTGTAGCTTATCCAAAATAAAACTCAGTTCAACTTTAATCAGTGACGAAATTCTGCTAAAATGTGCTAAGATAAGATTATTAAAGCAAAGATTCGTTAATTATAGGGTTTCCATCTAAGGGAAATAATAAGAAAATCTTGAAAGATGTTATTTGGAGTTGTTGAAATTAGTCAGTTGAAAATACTGTTCATTAGAAACCGATGTCAGCGTCACAGGTAGCCTACTATTTTACATTTTAAATGATCAAAATAACATTAATGTCTTTAGCAATATCCTGCAGGAATGTTTTATTTTAATTAGTTAATTAGCTAAACATTGACCCCCCCCCCCCCCCCCAAAAAAAAAATAAAAAAAAATAAATAAAATTCACCGTAACAAATAGGTAGGCTATCTATACTAATCAAATATTTTACAGCAAGAAAAATAAAAACATGTTTTTCTTTTAAAATAAATATACACAATATTCATCAGATTTTAGTTGTAAAAACTCACCGGGGTTGTTTGCTCTCACCACGTGCCAAATATTCTGAAAGATAACAATAAAAATGCTCTTTCAGGTGTGAACAAGATCCATCGTATGTTACAGGCTCCGCGAGGAAAGGAATCGCGTTTAAGTGTGGAGAGGGAAGGAAGGAAGAGGGAGGAGATGGGGGAAAAGGAGAGAAATGTAAAATGCATAAGTTTGTGGTGCGTGCTTAAGTATATACTCTAGAAGACAGAAATACCCGTTCCCCGCACTTTCTGAAATCGGTTTAAGACGTGAGGTCAACATTTGGGCATGCGGGAGGCACACATACTCGACTGTTTCACTTTATTATGTGGATATTTCATAGAGTTCCATTGTTTTTATAGTTTATTAGGTTAATTATATTTTCTTCTGCTTAACCAAACCTAGTTGGAATGTTGTAAATATGGACAATAATTATAATACGAGTGGAAAGGGAGTGTAAGGAAGAACTCATTTGACTCATAATGTTCTTTCTAATAAAAAAGGTCTCGCATGGCTAAATTAATGTTCTGATTAATATGCTGTTTACGTTTTTTTTTTTTTTGGTTGTTGTTTGTTTGCATGCAAACACAACCGTTGTTTTAAATTTATAAAAGTCTAGACATACTTTTAATATTAATTTCCATCAATGTACCACTGTCTTATCACAAACCTGTTAATTGAGATCAGCTGAAGTTTAAAAAAATAAATCTAACATTTGCAAACCTTTTCTTGAAATCTAAGATGAATTATCATAAAAACTGTTGACGTCCTCACATAATTTTCTTCTTTATAAGGAAATGAGAGACGCGGAGCAAAAAGTGCATGCAGAGATGTGAAAATGGAGGAACGGAAAGAGGGATTAAGAGGGAGGGATGTTCTCCCTCTCCTACTGAGGCAGGTGGACATCTACAAAGGAACACACACACAGATACACAAGTGTCTATGTGTGATCAGTCTACAAAAAAAATAAATCCAAATAATGTTACACATTAAAATAAAATGAACAATTGGAAACAAAATAAACATACTTTATAATGTTAACATTATTTTATAACACTCAAATGCATTTACACACATGAAGAGAAAATGACAGTTTCACAGTTGACATGTTTAAATCCTCAAAGTTAATGGACCAAAAATGTGTAGGTTTAACTCAGGTGAACAAGGTGTTTGTCTGATGGGGCGTACTATACCTGACACCCCTATGCCCCGCAGTTGCCAAGCTACCAGAGAACGTTCTTGGCAGTACAAAAGCCTACATGTGGGTGGCTATGAATTGTGGGAGATCTTATCGCATCATGGCTCCATGACAACAAGAGACGTTAATGCAGCCATGACACTGCAACCGTGTCACACAGCTGTTTGACTTTTTACTATTCTCTTCATCTCCTCATCTCTCTTACACTCATCATCCATTCATTATTCATCTTAATAATTCATGTAGCATTCTCTCTGGTAAAAGTGTCTCGTTTTGGATCTTGGAACACTACAGGGGTTGTGGTGCAGTATAGGTGTGAAAATATTGACATTGACATAATACAGAATTAATGTTCAGTGCATTGAAGCACTGGAGTTGTAGTAAAACAGTGTGACAAAAAGCAATGATTCATTCAAGCAAGTGGAAGCGAGTGAGTAAAATGTATTTATGAAGTGTGTTATAGTTGTGCATCTGGTTATAAGTTTTCATATTTATTTGCATATGTGATTAAAGTGTGTGTGTGTGTGTGTGTGTGTGTGTGTGTGTGTGTGTGTGTGTGTGTGTGTGTGTGTGTGTGGTCTTTGCACACAGTGTGGAGTTGCTTCCTGCAGGAAAGGAAAAGTAAAACAGGACGTCTTCAAATCCATAGGGAAAATGATTCAAAACCTGTCTCAGACCTCCACACAAACCATCTTGTTCCTTTCATTCACTACATCCCTCAGTCATTCTGTCTAGATCTTTCCAAAAACTCAATATGTTATTCTTCATCATAATGTATCTTATCGATTATGCCCCGTTTCCATGTCCTGCTTTAATTTATGATAAAACTGTCAATATGTGTTCCAAAGAATGATGTTCATGCGTGCCACTTTAAACAGAGACACAACATTTGGAGGTTTTAAGAATAAAGGTTAAAGTGTGGTTGTTGCATCAATAAGCAGTAAATTAGGAGTTTATTGAGGCAAAAGTCAATTAATAGTTAGTTAATAGTAAGAACTGGACCTTAAAATATAGTGGTAGCTTTATTTATGTCCAAATATCAGCACTCTTGTAACACTACTTTGTCATTTTAAGACCTAAAACTTATTGTTATATGAAATGTATATAAGAGTTTTGTGGTACAAATATTGGTAATATATGGCAAGTTGAAGAAAATCAGTTTCAATCAAAAAAATTCAAAACCTTTTTTATCAGTGGACAAAAGAATTAACATTAATATGGGAAAAGTCCCTGTCCCAACTTCTATGCATTAAATCTGATATATCTTTCTAATCCTCTTCATTTGCAGTTATTACCCTTAGGGAAGTATTTTTGACAACAATGGCCCACGAAGAGAGGGCAGTTTCTTAGTTTGATTTCTAGCAGTAATACTTCACAGTGCCATTATTAACACATGAGTATGAATATCACTGTCCTCAAAATGTAAAAGAAAGTGATTTAAAAAATGCAGTATAAAAGATTACGTGAAAGATAGTGCAGGCTGTTTACCTTAGAGTAATACTTTAAGAATGGTTAGTGTGGGTGTTTACATGCATAATCAGCCCCAGATGAGGATTGTTTTCTGTGGACTCCTGACAGATGAGAACATTAACAGGTAATTGTCTAATCCCTGTCAGTCTCTTTGAAATGAGGCTAACGTTTCATTTGGTTTGGATAATCCTGCCTGGCTCTTATACTCTAGAGCACAGAGTTTGGAGGATCAGGCTTTGTGTCTCTGCAGCAGAAGATGATAGTTCACATAGGAGCATGTCTATATACAGAGGATATCAGAGGCTTATTCCATAATGCCAAATCTTACACTGTTATATGTTATAATTACACAGTATGTTATATATAGGTTTCATTCATCCGAAAAAAAAGAAGAAAAAAAACACACACACACACACACACATTTTTTATTTATTTAGCTATTATTACATTTTGCTAGAAAATATAATAAAATAAATGATCAATTCACAGGATATATGGGCCATTCTCAGAGTTGGATATATTTTTCAAATTTGTTTTGTGTTTTTTATAATATCCGATATACTATTTTCTAGTAATTGTGCAGTTAATTATCATATTGTATTTTCAGAAAGATCTAGAATTTTTCCTCTCCCCATATTTGTCACTATAATAATTTAATTAGAAGGAATATATTGCCCTATTAAATTTTAGCTTACATCTAGAATGTAAACATATGCTTTGCCATTTTATTAAAAAGTTTTCAGAGATAAATCCATAACAATTTACAATTTAACAATATTTTAAGTGCAATTAATGAGATTTGTTGTATTTTCAATCCAATTATTCTTTGTAAAAGGCGAAAAGATGATTATACTAATTTAAAAGATAATGATTCATTAGTTTGAATAAACATTGGACCAAAAACAATCATAACATCTTAGCTGATAATTCAGTATACTTTATACTCATATTTCTGTAGTGACAGTACATTTTCACTTGTGACAGTGATGCTTTGGTAGCAACCACATTACAGAATTTTTTACTTGCATACTAAAACATACTGAAACAAACAAACAAAAGGATAACAGTACTAAAATTGTGTTTATTTGCCCCAAATATGAGGATTATTTGAGAATGATTACATGTTTCAGTATTGACAATTTTATGAGAAAACCACCTAAAACAAAGATGTCACAACCGAAACTCCACCAAACGTGCTAATCAGCACATGGCCAGTGAGCACATGGTTAGCTAGCACATTTAGTTATTCCATAACTAACTGCTATGGAATAACTCCTAAAAAAATATGCTTAATTGTAGTGATGTTCCTTAAAGTTAGACAAAAATTTTTCATTTTTCCCCTATCTACTCACACCCTGTAGCTATAATAGATGGGGACACAGGAATATTTCCTGATCATAAATATATGCATTTAGTTAAAATCAATCTCAGCCAATAGACTCAAACATACATTGTTTTGGTAATTACATTAAATACAAAATGTGGGACATTTTTTACATAAAGATTCATAATTTACAAAAAAAAAAAAAAAAAAAAAAAAAAAAAAAATATATATATATATATATATATATATATATATATTGAACTTCACTTTTTAAAAGAATCAAAAAGATACTTTAAAACACAAATTATTTAATTATCATTTTCATAAGTTGAAATTTCTGGGTTAGAGTTCAGGACAGATACCTCCCAATTAAGAATAACCAATAAATTATGATTTTATATATATATATATATATATATATATATATATATATATATATATATATATATATATATATATATATATATATATATATATATACATATTAAGCTTACTGATATTTTAACTATAATTGATTTCAATCAACCAGATTAGATTTTTCCATAATTTTTATTTTATGCCATTGACAATGTGTTGGGAAATTGTAGTTCTTTCCCTCATTTTAATACATTTTTTTTTAAAATTTGGTTTCAAATCAAAGTTTCCTAAGATTTACCCCATAGCTGCTAGGCTTGGTTAATTAAAGGCTTTTAACTCATAAACAAAGACTTAAATATCCCTAAGGGAATAAAAATAAAAAAAACGAACAACTGATCTGTGCTACAAACCAATGTGTTTATGATAATTAATTAAAATAATAGACATCAAACAATATCAACAATATCAATATTGCAATATCAAGTAGCATAATGGACTGTTATTGTCCAGGTGAAATAATTGGAAGCCAACGATACTGAAACCATTACACATACAAGTTACCAATGGTCACACCCACTATGAAACAAATCTGGGAATCATGGGAACAAATTAAACTAGGAATAAACACAGGTGATGAAACAAGACGTCCTTTAGTACTAGTAAGCACCACCATTGAGCATCTAAAGAGCAGTGAACATGACAGTGGAGACCACGGTGGAAATGGCAGAGTGGTTGACCATGCCAATGACCACTGACGATGGAGGAGTCTGTGGATCAGAGACAGAGGAGGTGAAGACCAGGGTGATTTTGTATGCTCGGAGGATGAAGGCAGGACCTAACAAACAGTGGACCAGGGAAGAGCTGGGGGAAAGAAAGGCAACGAGTGTTGAGCTAAAGTTCTAATCGCAAAGCAGTCTTTAAAAAAAAGAAAAAAACAAAAAACAAACTCTGGAACATGGATACACAGGAGGAACAAAACTTTTTTATTGATGAGAACATATAAAGAACTCAACAAAACAGGGAAAACATTGACAGAGAGAGAAAGTGTGTGTGTTTATATACCCCTCAGTTCTCAGTAGTGTTTGTCGGTTCTTTGTTAGTGGTTTGGTGGTCTTCTTTTTCTGAGTTTGTGCTCTTGAGTGTTTTGTTTATAAAAGCTTTGATTGTTGGAATTTGACTCTCTCCTTCTCCTTTTTGTACCATGCTTGATATCACTATAGTGTGCATTCTATATATTGTATAATATCTATTGAAAGGAATAGTTCACACAAACAAGATAATTTATCTTTTACTCATGTGTCATTAAATTGGATTTATTATACAAAAAAATATTTGAGTGATAAAAGAATTAGAGATCAATGTTTTCATGCAATGTTGAAATGTTAAGTAAACTCTTTTTAAAATGTAAATGATTTTATAAATCCAGTGTTCAAATGCTGTGTTGTGTCTCAGTTTTTCTGTACATAACAACCTGACTGGTGACTTTGTGTGAATGTCCACAAAACTGGAAGACTTTCTGTAGAGTTTGTGTTGGTATTATAATAACATTGTAAAATGTATTTCAAGTTATATTTCCTTTTGAATAAATCTATCAGTTTCAAGAAAGGTAAATATGAATTATTCTTTTATTGTCCACAAATTAAACAAGATAATTATTTTATTAGTTAAAAATTCAGGATTAAATTAAATAGCTTTTTTTTTGGTACAAGAGTGTAACTTTTTATGTTTTATTTTTTATTTTTATGTATGCTCCACCATGGTTACAATGTTTTAAGGAATAAATCAGCACTTTGAAGAACATTCTTTCAATGTCTATTAAATGAGGTTCCAAATTAAGCCAATCATTAATTATGCACAGTTTAGAGAAATAATTGTAAGAATTGGGGGCATTACCTTCTCCAATATGTACTGAGAAGTCTTTTCAAACATTTATGTTTTCTTTTCCTCTGGGTTATTTATTAGGTGTTTATTTTAACTCTGAATGACACGACAGTCATACTGTATTATAAAAGTAAATGACAGATGACAGAATTTATTTATTTATTTATTGTTAAACAATTTATTTCCTCATACTGCAGGAACACACAGAAGTCAGCAATGTGTGACAGGTTGTGTCTTTCTCTCTCGAGTCCCTTCTTTCTCTTTCTTTTTCTCACTTTAGAAACACACACGCATGCATACACCCAGCGCACAGCCTTTGTTTTGTTTCTGCTTTATTAGTGTTCAGCCCCCCTAGAAAGTTCCTATAAAGACGTGTGTGTTTGGGTGTTCACTTCAAAGCTACACACACACACACACACAAGCTATGAGCCTTTTCCTGAGGGAAGTGTTGTTCTGTGTTTGTTTTTGGGACAATCCTCAGAGGCTTTTTTAAAAACCTTTTAGATTTCGGAACCAAAGCTGATTAAAGCAGGCGGGGGACTGTCAAGTGACGGCCATCAATCAGCACTTCTGCCCAGCAGGAAACGCCTATCAGAAAGCCGGGGAGGATCTCAAACTATGGCACGAAAGGCGACCTCACTACAAATAGCATAACAATTACAGTAAAACAGCATAGTCATTCTTATAATTTGTGTGAAGTCTGATGCCATATTCTCTGATACATGATACAGCTCGGTTTTCCTGTCATCTGATTCCAAAATCATCATCATAATCAAACAACATTGAATTACATATACAATCATCATAAACTGCTTATTTTGTATTTCATTTTGATTCACGTCAAAAAAGATAAAACCTTTTCATTACATTTTTATGTTTGCAGCATATTACCATCCTACACTTAATGTTTTTCAAGTATTCCAATTTGTATAAGCATAAGAATGTTTCCTGTATTCAAAGGACAACCTTCTCTATTCAAAGTATACACTTCCAAAAATGGTCAGTATAGATTAGAGCACATTATGCCATGACTTGACTGAAATTGCAATAAGTTAATTCAGCCAAAAATGAAAATTAAGACATAAATTACTCAACCTGAAGTCATCCTAAGTGTATATGACTTTCTTCTTTCAGACAAATTCAGTTGGAGTTATTATAAAAATTGTCTGTGATCTTTCAAGCCGTTTGATAAAACTTAGTGGGTGTTGCACTCCATCGGTCCATGAGAAGTTTAATAAAAAGCTCAAACCCACTAAAAAAAAATGGCAACAGGGGGTGAACAAAGGTAATGGCTGTATCAAAGCAGCTCCGCTTATGAAAGCTTCTTTATTAGATAAAATGAAAATGCAATCAAAACTTTTATGAAGAAGGTCTAATCCCTTCAGTCTATATCCGCTGTGTTATGATTTTGAAATGTATAGTGCTCATGTTTATTCAATGAAGTCATAAATCAATGTATGGGAAAAACTGGTATGGTAATGTATCCAAATACAGGAAATGTGTTTAAAAATAATATCACCATTATTGACAAAAATCGTCGAGCTCTAGGATGAGCTTTATCTCTTGGACCGATGGGATGCAACACCCTAATTGCATCAAATGGCTTGAAAGATCAAAGACAATTAAAAAAAAAATAATAACTCCAACTGAATTCGTCTGAAAGAAGAAAATCATATACACCTAATATGTTTTCAAGGTAATTCATGGCTTATTTAATTTTTTTTGCTGAACTAACCCTTTAAGTACTGAGTAATATTAATTAAATACATATGTTTAGAATTGGGATTAGGGTTTGGCTAAGGGTTACTTAAATGTAATTATACATAATTTATTATTATTACAATAATAAGTACATGTAACAAGACACTTCAAAATAAAGTGTTGCCCTTTCGTTTAATAGTTGAAAGTTTACAGTAGCAACACTTTATTCCATATGGAAAAGTCTGTTCTATTTTGTTAAAAGATATAGGGAATTTTGGGAAGAGGGAGGTGGGTAAAGGTTACATGATGCAGGTTGTACTTGAAACAAAGCCACTGGTTCAGAAACATCAGTTTTACCCCAGTCAGTTTTTTTACCCCAATATGTTGATAAAGGTTCTCAGTATGATGGTTGTCAATGTTTTTTCTACATAGCAACCTTATCCAGCTATCTCATCCTTAGAGGTTTTGGTAACTGCAGGTTAACACTGCATGATCGGCTGCCTGTCATGTTTTCCCACACACACTGCAGAAACAAAAATGCAGTTGCGCTTTCATTAAAGAATAGACATGGATCTGGAGAAATGCACTCAGAAACTGACAGCCTCAAATCAAATACAGGTGCTTACACTTCCTGTTCTGCCAAGTTCTTTCCTGTTCACCTTCCTCTGCCTCTGTGCAGGAAGACCCCTTTCTTCTAAAATAACCTATGCCCGTGGCATTCATCTCTTAAGTCCTTCCAACACTGAACAAAAGGTTAAAGTTTTCTGTGTTCTTTCTTCTTTAAACAAGATGTGTGTGGTTAGCTTCTCCAAACTTTTTATCTAGAGATGTTTTGATTTTTTTTTCTTCTTCTATTAATAAGCTGTATCTTTCAACTCAACTACACTCTAAGAAAAGTTAGCAAAAATACAACGCAATGTATTGTATTAATATGAAGGAATTTTCAGTTTTACCCAATTAGTCTATGTATTGTAAATACTTTAAATAATTGTTAAACATTTTAAAGGGGTCATATGATGTTGCTAAAAAGAACATTATGTTATGTTTTTGGTATAATGCAATACAATTATGCAGTTTAAGGTAAAAAAAAAAAAAAAAAAAAAAAAAAAAAAAACATTATTTTCCACATAATGTACATTATTGTCACTCCTCTATGTCCCTCCTTTCTGAAACGCATCGATTTTTACAAAGCTCATCATTCTGAAAAGCGAAAAAAAAATCATTTCATTATACTAAGAAAATCATTTTTAAAGTTGTCCAAATTAAGTTCTTAGTAATGTACAGTATATTACTAATAAAAAATGAGGTTTTGATATATTCATGGTAGGAAATTTACAAAATATCTTCATGGAACATGATCTTTATTTAATGTCCTAGTGATTTTTGGCTTAAAAGAAAAATCAATAACCACAAATAAAAAATAAAAAAAATTATGTACAAGCTTTGAGAAGCACCAGACTGTCATTACAGGTTGGAACCGGCCCACTTTATAGAGCAGCCTTTGAGCACAGATGGCAAGCTAGAGTGAGAAACGGACTAGTTTGAGGAATGGCCGGTGTCTTGAGAACGGCGCGGCCGGCGGATTCGACAAAGGAGTGAAATTTTATGTTTATTGTCCCCCCAAACTGTTAGATGAAATTTACGCCCCTGGTTTTACCTAAATTTGAAATTTTGTGTTGTATTTACAGAAAATTTCTCTACAGATAAGCAAATCATAATTTTTATCTGTGCAAAATCATGGTCAGTACTTTTAGAGCAAATGTGTATCAGTTATAGTGGTATTTATTTATTTTAGATCATCTCATAAACCAAATCTTTTGACTATCAGAATAAAGTTGACTATGCCACACCACCCACAGGTTTAGTCATGCTGGCTAAGAATTCTACCGAAAAAAAAAAAAAAATCAAGTCTGTGTTAAAGCAGGCTCTCCCTTCAACTCTATCAGATTGTTGACATGTTCAGACACACACTGTCTGTAAATATTTGTGTTTTTGAGACACTGAACATCCAGCTATTATTTGCTTATCCTTAACCATATTCTCAGGTCAAACTGCTACTCAAAGTTGGAAAAAGTTGCTGCTTTGGGCAAAAAAAGAAATAAATATGGAAGGCTAGTCCAGTGTTTTGAATTAATTATAGATAATGATATATGGAAAATGTCAAAAGTTCACAAATTTGCAATGACACTGCAAGCATGCAGCTTCTTTTCTTAATAGTATTTTGTACTGATTAAAAAAAGTCTTTTTTAGTTAAAAGATATCCTACATCCACTAATAATCATGTCTGTTCTAATGTCTGTTTATTATCCAAACTTTGGCATGCATAACAAAAACAAACAAAAACTACACATAGACTTATTGCATGCCTTCCAAATACATACTACATCCACCCTTTTGGTCCTGTCACAAGACCTACCATCATCAGTTACGCTGCTTCACTGTCATTCATAAATCCTGTTCTGTGGGCTCAAGGGATAGTTAAGTGTCCATTCAATGCACAGTCAAGATCATGGGTGTAGATCATGGGGGACATGTCAACCCCCCCCCCACACCCACACCCACACTTTTAATAATCAAGTAAATTTGTCCCCTGCACTTTTTCATGCAAGTATGTTCTAATAGAGATTTTCAAGAGCCGGTGTGAATTAGGGCTGTCACTTTTTATTTGATATTCGAATATGCATTCTAACATGACGTGAAATATATACATAATCGAACTATAAATAAAATATACGTTTTTTAAAATGCCATGTATATGCATTTTTTTACAGTCTATGTTTAAACTGTTTTTTTTTTAATTATTATTCTTTGCCATCTTACACAGTAGAGGGCACTCTAAACATATTGTAGCGTAGGCCCATGTCCAAATCAACGTAGATTACGTAGATATTCAAATATATTTGAATACATTGCATGACATTCGATATCCCTTCGAATTAGTTTTTTCTCAAAAGTGACAGCCCTAGTATGAATAAATATAGATCTAAGTTCAAAGAGACAGTATAGGCAGTGCATGACCTTATGTTTTATTCTGACCCAGAATAAGGCGAGATGAACATCACGGAGTGCTAAACACTCCATGCGGTGTATGAGTCATTCATACTCGAAGCCGGAGGTGTCAGGATCCTGCCCTGACAGTCTTGTCTGTACTGTCTTTGTTCAATGTGTCTTTGTTTATTTTGTGCCTGAGCACATGGTTGTGTCTCTTGTGTTTACCACGTGCTCCTCTTGTCCCACCTCCTTGTTTTCCCTGGTCACGCCCCCTTGTTTAGTCCCCATTAGTCAGAGTGTTGTCACCTGTTCCTCATGTCTCTGTATGCTTTTATTGTGATCATTTCCCTCATGTGTTTGCCGGTTCGTTTTGTGTATGAGTTAGTGTCTGCTTAGCGTGCTAGCTGTTCTAAAAGAATAGCGTTTTTCCCTTGACAGTTTAAGTCTGATATTTGTTAGTTTAAGTTTATCTTGTCACTGTTTATTCTAGTCTAGTTTAAGTGTTTCTTTTTGTTTGGATCTCACTTTTAATTTGACTTAAGTTTGACTTGTTCTTTAAAGTATTTATTTTCCCCTTTTGAGTTCTTTTCTTGGTTAGTCTTCCAGTTATTTCTAGAACTTTGTTTTGTATTTGTTTCTTTACCTTTTTAGTTTGCTTTGGTTATTTCCCTAGTTAATCTGGTTTCTAGGTCATAGCACCCTTGTCTGATTTTTGCCCTTGTATTATTATTATTATTATTATTATAGTTGTGTTTGTTGTTCTCATGTTGTCTTAAGTCTTGTCTAGTGTTTTGTGAGTTCTGTCTGTTCCTGTCTTGCCCGCTGCCTTCTCCCTGGCTACTGGGTCTCCCCGCCTGGAGGTCTGACATGTGTGGCTATACCTCTATAGTCAAGTGCCCTTGGTTCCTGGTGTTGTGGTCTGGTCCCTTGCACAGCCTCCTCTACAGTCCTGCACTCGGTTGTCACCCAGAGCCCCCCTCGGCGGTCATCCCCCCCAACTGCCTGCTCCACTGTCTACCCATCTACCCAATCCTACTGTCTGGACTGTTCAAGCCACTCCCTCCTATCGTGCTTTGTCTTTTGTCAATAAACGTTCCTTGTTCACTCTGCATCTGGGTCCTCTCCCTCAGTAACCCTGACAGAACGAACCGGCCTAGTCAGGACCCAGCAGAATGAGTATCAAGATCCTACCCCCTGCAAATGCTCAGGAGAGACTGGCCCGCCAGCAAGGCCTGGGTGCACTTCGGCAGCAGGGACAAGAGGTGAGGGCCTTTGCCCAATTCTTTTGGAGTATGTCTAGGGGCCTTGAGTACCAGGATGCAGCCCTTAAGGATGTCTTCAACCTCTGTTTGGATGATCCACTGCCTCAGTGGGAGATGGAGCAATTGAGGATCTTGGACTTTTGGAACTTTTCCAATTATTTGCACCACCGCAAGGATTGGCAGATACTTACACCACCAGAGTCCCACTACAGTGATCACCCCACTCTCACTCCATCGAGTCATGTCCCTGATCATCTTTTGACTCCCACTGAGAAAAGGAGAGTGAGAAGGAGGGCGGCCAAAGCTGCTGCATCTGTCATGGAGGCCTCTGTGCTGGTTCCAGCCTCCGAATCGGCTGAATCCCTCATAGTCACGTCCGAGTCAACCAAGTGCACTGAAGCAGTCAAGCTCAAGGAAGCAGTCAAGCTCAAGGAAGCCGTGAGGGAGGTTCCCCTGTTAGCCCCTGTTCCTGTGCCAGTCAAGCCTGTTTTAGTCCATTCAAAGCCAGTCAAGTCCAGTCCTGAAAATTCTGTGTCAATGTCAGTTCATGTAAGTCAAGATGTAGGTGACGTGAATGCTTACAGGCCTGGGAGACGAAAGGGTAGGAGGGCCCGTGCCAGGAGAGCTAGAGACCTTAGTCTGGAGATCCCTCCTGCAGTTTCCCTGGGTGATCTCAAGTGGTCTGCTGCTTCAGTCATGACCATGGAGTCCAGTGGTGAGCAGCCAGCTCCAGAGCTCACTCCAGTGTCTGCTCCAGCCCCTGTGTCTAGCCCACAGAGGACTCCAATCTTGGTGGCCCCAGCGGGCAGCTCAGCAGCCCCTGAGGGCGGTCAAGAACCCACTCCCGAGTCTGTACCAGTAGCCCCGGAGGGCAGCTCAGCAGCCCCGGAGGGCAGCTCAGCAGCCCCTGAGGGCGGTCAAGAACCCACTCCCGAGTCAGTTCCAGTATCCCCGGAAGGCAGCTCAGCAGCCCCTGAGGGCGGTCAAGAACCCACTCCCGAGTCAGTTCCAGTAGCCCGAGAGGGCAGCTCAGCAGACCCTGAGGGCGGTCAAGAATCCACTCCCGAGTCAGTTCCAGTAGCCCTGGAGGGCAGCTCAGCAGCCCCTGAGAGCAGTCAAGAATCCACTCACGAGTCAGTTCCAGTAGCCCCGGAGGGCAGTCCAGAACCAAGTCCGGAGCCCATTCCTGCAACCCCAGGGGGCCCTCAAGAATCAGTCCCTGAGTCCATTCCTGCAGCCCCGGAGTGCAGTTCATCCACCCTCCAGGCCACTCAAAGGTCAGTCTCTGAGCCCGTTCCTGCCGCCCCAGGGGGCAGTTTATCAGCTTCTGAGTCTCTTCCTGTGGCCCAGGAGGGCATTTCAACAGTCCCCACAAACCTTCCACAGTCGCCTTTGGAGCCTGGTCCAGAGAACCCTAATCTCTTTAAAGCCATTCCAGAATCCCTTGCTAGTCATGTCTTGCCAACCAAGAATACCCGGCAATCCAACCTGAATACCCAGTCCAGTTGGCAACCCTTGCCTGTGAGAGGTGTTCCTGTAGGGAGAGGTTCCACTAGCCATGACCCCACCTTTGCAGAGTCGGATAGACCGGGTTTCCCCAAGCCGGCAGCACCCTGGCCTAACCATTCCACTGGAACTTTTTCCACCCCTCCCAGCCCACCCCCTGTTTTCCCTGATAGGCCTGGATTTCCAAGGTTTTCATCCCACCCACCCCCCCAGTCAGTACCACCTTGGCCCCTACCATGCTTGTGCCCCCTTTCACTCTTCCACCCAGAGTGGACGCCTGGAGGCGTCCTTTGGAGGGGGGGTACTGTCAGGATCCTGCCCTGACAGTCTTGTCTGTACTGTCTTTGTTCAATGTGTCTTTGTTTATTTTGTGCCTGAGCACATGGTTGTGTCTCTTGTGTCTACCACGTGCTCCTCTTGTCCCACCTCCTTGTTTTCCCTGGTCACGCCCCCTTGTTTAGTCCCCATTAGTCAGAGTGTTGTCACCTGTTCCTCATGTCTCTGTATGCTTTTATTGTGATCATTTCCCTCATGTGTTTGCCGGTTCGTTTTGTGTGTGAGTTAGTGTCTGCTTAGCGTGCTAGCTGTTCTAAACTAATAGCGTTTTTCCCTTGTCAGTTTAAGTCTGGCATTTGTTAGTTTAAGTTTATCTTGTCACTGTTTATTCTAGTCTAGTTTAAGTGTTTCTTTTTGTTTGGATCTCACTTTTAATTTGACTTAAGTTTGACTTGTTCTTTAAAGTATTTATTTTCCCCTTTTGAGTTATTTTCTTGGTTAGTCTTCCAGTTATTTCTAGAACTTTATTTTGTATTTGTTTCTTTACCTTTTTAGTTTACTTTGGTTATTTCCCTAGTTAATCTGGTTTCTAGGTCATAGCACCCTTGTCTGATTTTTGCCCTTGTATTATTATTATTATTATTATTATTATAGTTGTTGTTGTTGTTGTTCTCATGTTGTCTTAAGTCTTGTCTAGTGTTTTGTGAGTTCTGTCTGTTCCTGTCTTGCCCGCTGCCTTCTCCCTGGCTACTGGGTCTCCCCGCCTGGAGGTCTGACGTGTGTGGCTATACCTCTATAGTCAAGTGCCCTTGGTTCCTGGTGTTGTGGTCTGGTCCCTTGCACAGCCTCCTCTACAGTCCTGCACTCGGTTGTCACCCAGAGCCCCCCTCGGCGGTCATCCCCCCCAACTGCCTGCTCCACTGTCTACCCATCTACCCAATCCTACTGTCTGGACTGTTCAAGCCACTCCCTCCTATCGTGCTTTGTCTTTTGTCAATAAACGTTCCTTGTTCACTCTGCATCTGGGTCCTCTCCCTCAGTAACCCTGACAGGAGGGTGCTCTGGTGCAGAAAGTTGTACCAGCAAATCCCTAATTTGGACAAAAGCATATAAAAGTGTATGATTACTGTATGGAAACAGTTATTCTCTATTGAACATTAACTTCACGTTGTGTTATGGGTTATCCTCCTGTTTACCCTGTTACTGAAGCCTGTTTTGTTAACGTTTGTGTAACTGCATAAACCAGTGGTGCTTTAGCCCACCAGAAAGGGCAGAGCTGACCTCTATACAAGTCGGCTCAATGTGCCATTTCATCAGAATCTTTTCCTTCAATGACGAGACCATCTCTTCAGTACAACAAAGAAGCTGAAGAAGCAAGCAAGCAAGAAACTGCTTACCTGCTTTCCTTGCTCTCCACCATGGAAGAAGCAACTGGCAGTGGAAGAAGACTTTCCCTTGTCGCCATTCGGCGAATTAAGAGCATTTCTAGAGCATATTTTCAGAGCAAATTTCCAGCTTTGTTGTTGCAAATGTCACTCCGTGAGTGCCCCTCATTGGCTGCGAGTGGCTTGGTGTGTTTCAGCATTTCTGAAGAGGAGGGGATCGTTGATGTCTCCATGCCCTTGATGGCATCTGATGCTGAAGAGTGGGTGGGCTCCAGCGAAGAGAATTAAGTCTCTGCCCATGTTAATCCGTCCACTGCAGCTACACTCACCACCATTGATGGCGCTGAAGAAGAGGGGTACCGTAAGCTCCCCCCTCTTGAAGAGGCTGTGGCAGCTCATCAGTGTCCATTATTGTCCTACGGGCTCAAGTCTGCAGTGCACCCTGCAGGATGATGTCATCTCTGGCCAACAGGGCTTATGCAGCATCTGGCCAGGCCAGCACAGCCTTGCATACGATATCTGTCTTCCAAATATTTCCAGCTGAACTTCTCTGTGACATGGATGAGTCTGGCATGGATACTGGCACCTTCAGAGAGCTGCACATAGCAACCGATCTGGTTCGGTGTGCCACGAAGATGACTGCGCAGACAGTGGGTAAGGCCATGGCCAACCTTAATGGATATCAGGGACACGGAGATATTTGCCTTCCTGGAACCTGTCTCTCCCAAGGGACTCTTTGTGGACAGTTTCACAGAGCAATTTAAAAGTGCTGGCTAATGCTAAACGTAAATACAGTAAGGTTGTTATTCATGCTGGCGCTAATGATGTTCGACTTCGCCAGTCGGAGATCACTAAAAATAACATTAAAGAGGTGTGTGAACTTGCAAGCACAATGTCAGACATTGTAATATGCTCTGGTCCCCTCCCTGCTTACCGTGGTGACGAGATGCATAGCAGATTGTCATCACTCAATGGCTTGATGTCTAAGTGGTGCCCACAGAATAACATAGGTTTCATAGACAAGTGGACGAGCTTTTGGGGCAGACCTGACCTGTTGAAAAGAGATGGTCTTTGTCCCTCCTGGGGTGGCGCCACTCTTCTCTCTAGAAATATGGCAAATAGTCTTAATGTTTATACTTGACTAACTGGGGCCCAGGTCAGGAAGCAGACAGACTGGCTAAACCAACCGTCTGCTAGCTGCTTCATGTCACAGAGGTCAGTTAATCTTTCACCTAGATATCACACTCTAGAGACTGTGTCTGTTCCCTGAACTAGAAAATACAAAAACATCCAAACCAAGTTAAGATGAACAATTAAATTGAGGTTCAACAAATAAAAAACAGATGCAATATGGATAAACAAATGATAAAGCTTGGCTTATTGAATATCAGATCCCTTTCTACGAAAACACTTTTTGTAAATAATATGATCACTAATCATAACATAGATGTGCTCTGTTTGACAGAAACCTGATGATTACATTATTTTAAATGAGTCCACCCCTCAATATTATTGTTATAAACATGAGGCTAGAGAAATTATGAGAAATTAAGTGTTTGCAATTGACCGAATGAAGAAAAAAATCTTGGAAGAAACCAGGGGCCTTGCCCTCGGCATAGTACTAGACCTAGAGCCTCAAAAGCCGTCCTGATCCAGCAGACAGGAAGTGGAGAGGCTTGTTCTCACACAAGCCGGAACCCCCTCAAAAAAAGCTTGCATTTACTCAGTGCCTCTTCTAACATTTCTGAGTGGCGGAGGTTTTCTAACAGGGCACATACTGCAAAACCAGTGTGTGTCCCATCAAATTACCACTGTGATAGCGGGCCCTCATACTTTATCCACTCCCTGCACTTACACATGCCTGTTCCTCACCTTCACACAATGAGGTGTCATGCATAAAAATGGAACCTCTTGCCAACCGGCTGAAGGAAAGCCATTCCCAGCATGTCAACATGGATCCTAAAAATGATAGAACAAGGATACTCCTTTCAGTTTACTCGCAGAGGTGTCATTCAAACTTCAGTATTGAACGATTCTCATGTTCTTCGGTCTGAGTAAACACATTGCTTGCAAAAGGTTGACAATCGCCAAGGCAGCCACACAACGAGTGTGCAGAGCAGACTGAACCAGGGAGTGGATGTGCTGTCCAAGGACAATTTAGCTCCAGGAGAGAGGAGACTGCATCCTCAGTCGATTCCGACGATCTGGTCAGTGGACCTCTGACTCCAAAGACAACTGTCACGGCCCAATCTATTTCTCAACACAGCAGGTTACTCTGGCCCACGACTGGCACAACACCCATCTATATGGTTTTTCTCCGATTACTCTGCTCCCTCTGGTCTTCAGGCAAGTCAGGGAAATGAGATGTGCTCCCCTCTTGGTGGCCCCACCCTTGGTTTCCGGAAATGGTCCAGCTGTTATTGGCAGCACCATGGCTGATACCACTGAGGAAAGACTTTCTCTCGCAAGGACAGGGCAGGATTTGGCATCCCCAGCCAGAGCTGTGGAATCTCCATGTCTGGTCCCCCGCAGACCTAAACTCTGTTGCGTGGGTGAGGATTTTCCACTAAGATCTAGGTTATTGATTACAGGAGCACAATCTTCAGGGAGGAAAGCTTCCATAACTGTCTGAGAGTTTGAAGCAAACTTGTGTAAATGGAGGTTTGACTGAGCTAGTGAGGCCTGTGTTCATTGGAGCAAATCAATTGCCTTAGCTTCAGATGTTACAGATACCAAACTATCATAAATATAGAAATGTCTTTCCACAAACTTTACGGTATCAGCACCATGCTTTTATGCACCTTCTCTGATGGCTCTTCGCAGCCCATAAATGGCCACAGCGGGAGTAGGCTGATTGTCGAAGACATGGACCTTCATCCAATACTCAGTAGTTTCCTTGTTCATGTCATTGTCCTTGTGCCATATAAAACAGAGGAAGTTTCTATGGTCTTCATGCACCAAGAAACAATGGAACATCTGCTGAATGTCTGCTAGGATTGCAACCTTCCCTTTCTGAAAGCGTAGCAGGACACCGACAAGGAGTCACTGAGGTCGGGGCCTGTGAGGAGCACATCACTGAGAGAGACACCATTTAGTGTCGAGCACTGGAATAAAAGAAAACCCTGATCTGATTGGATTTGTGGGGATGGTAGACTCCAAATGTAGGGTACCAGCATTCATCCCCTTCTCTTAGTGGTGGCAATACCTCAGCATGTCCAATTGTAAAGATCTTTTCCATGAATACTACATACTGTTGTTGCATCTAGGGATTTCTCTTCAGGGTTTGTTGCAGGCTTGTGAAACAATTAACAACTTGCTCCTTATTGTTTGGCAAGGACTGGTGTGGTTCTCTGAATGGTAGAGGAGCTACCCAGCTGTTAGCATAATTTCTGTAGAAAATTGTGTCCATTATTTTTAGTAAAGCTGTGTCTTCCACAGATGGAGCAGATTTATTTCTACTGAACCCTGACTGTCCAAGCATATTCTCAGTTGCTTTGGTAGATGTGCTACCAGTCTGCCGCGTCTCCTTGACCTGCATATAGCTTGTAGAGGGTTGAAAATTTTAATGGCAGCCACATTCCAACACATTGGACTTCAATTTGTTGACCGTTGGCCTATGCACATTACCCAGACACACCTCTCCCATTACTACCCGGCCCAGGTCCAGTCGTTGGGCAAAGGTGTGTTGTTTGGTCCATTGACCTGCTGCCAGACATTGTGTGCCCTAAATAACATCTATTCCGAGTAGCAAAAGTATTTCTGCTTCTGGTACTAGTTTTGGAATGTGCTTGGAAATGTGACGGAGGCTGGTGAAGAACTGCACTTGGTGTTGGAATCTCAGATCAATTGTTCATGATTTCATGAGAACTCTTCTGTCCAGGGACTCGATCAAAAATCATTCTGCTTTCTTGCCAGATGTTTCTATGATGCCAGAGAAAGTTCTGAGATGATATGAGAATTGTTTACGCTCCACATTGAACAGCTCAAAGAATCTGGCTAATGAACGATTGCTCTGGTCATCCAGAATTACGTAGGCTTTGATGGCCAAGTCCTTGGAACCCTTTGGCTATAGCTTTACAAAGCAGATTTTTGAGCATCAGCGGCCCCACTGGCCTTGACCACAAACTTCTGTACAGCTTGTTTTGACAACAGCCATATTATACAGATTTTCTACCTCTCCACCAATCTCATGTGACAGAAAGGAGCATTGAATACATGTGGTAATGACACATCTGTTTTTTGAACTGTGATGGGTTTGTTGGTTTGGAAACTCTTTACAATGGATCTGTTTGCTTTCGCAAATGTTGTAGCACTGATTTGATACATAAAGCAAGGGTCATTTCACTTCTTTGCTTCACAGCACACAAAGTGACCTTGATTTTCTTCTTTGTATCATGACCTAGAAGTCACCCACTTGTCCTGAAGCCCACATTGAAGCTAATCTACAATTGGTGTGATTCTGTGTGAAGTGTCAAGGTATGACAGACCTTAGATAACCATCTTCTTTAGCACCTTGGATTTCCATAAATCCCAGAGTTAACATAATTTCAAGTGGTTTTTATAGCAAAAATCCTGAGTCCTGAGTCCTCTGTGGAGTGCCTTCTACTGAAGCTCATGGGCACTCCAGCTAATGATCGTGACAGTAACTTTATATTTGTGTAAAAGACACAACAGATGTTACACTTTTGTAATGTTTATTTATTCTTTTTATGTTTATTTTTTCAGTCTTACAGACTTAAATTGAGAAAAGATTAAGAAATAAAACTGAGGAAGAAAAGAGAACAAAAGATAAAACATCAATCCCTAACAAGATTTCTGGAGTTTCTCTTCTTCGTTGCTGTTAACTATCTGTCTAGCTGTACAAAGCAGATGTCGTACATGCAAGGGCAGAAAAGTAAGAAGACACAAATGCATTAAGTTCATCACGAAACAGTTCAACTCTCTACACTGACTCAGCGTTGCTGACACATCGCCATCCAAGCAACCAGGATGGATGAACGGAGTAACACAGAAGAGATGCTTCAGTCCTTGGTGACTAGATCCATCACCCAAGCAAGTAGCAAATCATCAACAAACAAGCTCTGCTGCACTCAGAGCTCGAGCCAGAGCCGAAGCTGCCCACATGCAGGTTTCATTCGCTCAGAAAGAAGCAGAGATGATGGTCGAAGAAGCAACAATAAAAGCAAAAATGCACATTATAAAGAAAAAGAAAAGGAGGCAGCTACAACCACTGCAGAAGAAGCACTGTTTGTGGCTCCTGTGGAAAAAGCAGATCTAGACTCTCGCACTATGAAATTGACTTACCACTCTCGCCTTCCAATGCTGCACAATGGACAAGTGAGTATGATTGACAACACAGCTGTAGTGCATCAGAACCCATATCTATTCACACATCTTCACAACCTGCCATAGAAACAGTTGTAACACTAATGAGCTGATGGTATTTCAGCCATCTGTTCCATACTAGTGAATCCTGACACTTAACACATTCGGAACTCAAAAGACCAGAATGTGAGTAAACAAGGACCTTTGTTGTTTACATAATTCACCATTTTGGCCGCCCTGAAGTCGGCCACATCCTGCCTTGAGTGACAGTTATTTACGACAAGAATCACGTGGGCGAGCCTCAAAGGAGACACTAAACCAACCACATTCCTGAACACAAATGAAACCTTTCGTATAAGTCCCATACTTTCATCGTTATTAATAATATGTATTTTGAATATGTTTTGTGTGTACCATGGTTAATCCTTGTAATGCGAGGATTATAATTTTTCTAGCGTATAAATTGGAATTGTTTCTCCTCACCAACTTTCTCAAAGAGAGCCATGGGCTGCAACCCCCAGTCCCTTGCAGCTCGTAAAATTTTACGACCACACAGGACTACACAGGACAGGAAACCTAATCCTTACAAAAGAATGGTAAAATGTACTCAAATGTAGTCTTAATGTGTATATTATTGATTTTGCGGTGCATTAGAGGTTTCCCATATAAATTGGGACTATCTGCTGTGTTATCATGTGTTAATCAAATCTTTAAATATGTGTAATTCTGCATTTGAATGTAACTTCATGTTTTGATCATTTATACATATTATGTTTAGTATCGTTGTGATCGTCATGTTCTGACAAACCCATTTATCTAGAGCAAAGTAATGAAAAATGTATTTAATCTGGAATTACGAACTTGCTAGAATAATCCCTGGAAATTGGACAAGCCCTAGATCACCAGGGGGTTGTCTCCACAGAGACAAAGGAACTTTTCCCTCCGCTTCAGAACGCGGACGTTCATTGGCTGTTCACGCGAAAAGAGGCGGGGACCATCTCAAGCCATAAGAACGACCGAACAAGGTCCGCCTTCTCTCTTCCTCTCTTCTTCTCGTTCTTGGTCCTCGGACACGCTGCTCTCCTGTGCGACCAACGTTGCTTAGGCCGCGCTCATAGCGCAAGCCCCCCTCAGCACAGGGGCTGAGAGAAAAAGCCATTTTAATGGCTCCTTTGGAAGTTTTCGTTTTTGTTGTTTCTTTTCTTTACTAAGTTTATTCAACTATTCGCCTCTCCACACAAGGAAGACGAATTCTGGAACATTGTTTGTTGAACCTTTCAAATACCGCGCGAGGACAGAACAAAGGACCACGTGCTCCACGCTCACGCCAAGATCAAGCGCAGCGTGCACGCACGTCACATGGCCTACAGGACCACGCACGCTGTTTTCAAAAGGAACAGCGCGCAAAGCTCACACGCTCGATGCCGATCTCACGCCACGCACACTGGGCCATGCAAGTATCAGTTTTCTATGGAGATTTAAATGCTGCTTTAAATTGTTGCTATGATCTGATCGTTGTTGGCTTCCAAAAGTTACTGACTAAGATTTCCATACCTGAGCTCCTTATGTGATCTCATTCTATTTTCTCTCTCTCTCTCTCTCTCTCTCTCTCTCTCTCTCTTTTATTTGGATTCCCTTATGTCTTGTATCAAGCTTACTGTTTGTAGTGTCGTACGCATATTTACTCTGTGTGATTTGTAGTTTGATGTATTACTAGTTGATTTATTAAAAACCCATATACTGACGATTGGCTTGGACTCCACCCCACTTACATTACAAGTCACTGAGATGTCTGATCTTTAGCTACAAGCTTTAAATTTAGAAACTAAATTTATCATAAGGATAGGATAATGTTTTCATGGCCAGAGAATATTTTTTCCTTGAATTATAATAAGTGATAACTTTATTGGAAATTGATAGGTCAGTCTGGTTTGCTGGACAAACCACTGTTTGATTTGCAGTAATTTACAGTAAGGGATATCACAACAATTGATATGAAGAATGGAATATTGACATATTAATGAGTAAATTACAGTGCCCTGTGATTATTTATTGGTATAGGCAATTGAGCTATTTTTCATAATCAATCAAATTTAATGTAACTGTCATCTGAGATATAAATTAATCATATTCCTGATTAATTATTCAAATTCCCTATATATCATTTGAGTTAATTATTCTGTAAGACTCATTGTTGTTACACAGTCAAACAAGAATTAAGTAATCTCAGAAACGACAATGAAGATACTCATCAACAAATAGCTCTTAAAAATATGAAATCTCAACTAGCAGTGAACACAACTCAGCATACTCCTGGAAACGTTCCTTCTGTGCAGACACCGAAAAAGAGACATTTAGATCCACATGTAGAAGCAACTGACCTGAGATAGCCTGCACAGCAGAGGTGGGACCCTGTCAACTCTGTGAAGCATACAGCAGCCACGCCAGATGTTGCAAAATACCTAATGCGAAGAGAAGTGGTTACATCTGGTTTAATGGGGTTCGATGACCACCCGGAAAGCTTTTGGGCATGGAAAACTTCCTTTCAAAGTGTCATTGAGGAACTCACCTTAACTCCAAGTGAAGAGTAAGACCTCTTGATTAAATGGCTTGGGCCTGCGTCTAAGGAACAAGCAAAAAGAATATGGGCCATACACAGCCACAACTCAGCTGCAGGGCTAAACATGGTTTGGCAAAGTCTAGATTCAAAGATACCTATGGAGCCCCAGAGGCAGTTGAGAATTCACTTCTGAAAAGGATAGAGGAATTCCCCAGAATCCTAGAGATTAAGAGAGCTTGGAGACCTTTTGTTTGAACTCGAATATGCAAAATAAGGAGGATACCTCTCTGGTCTAGCGTATCTTGATTACTTTACGTGGAGTGAACCCCATATTATAAAATGTCCCATTTAGTCTCCAAGAAAAGTGGATTTCACAAGGGTCTAAGTACAAAGATGTGGCGGCGGAGGCGTGGTTTAGCGAAGTCTGCAACGGGAGAGCGAATGAAGAGACGAGCGGTGGTAAGTGGTTCAGGTGAGAAACTGTTAACAGCTGGGTCTCATTGCAGTGATTGGCGTGGGGAACCGGTACTTAAGCTGCACGACATCCAGAGAAGAGGGAGAGAGCTGAGGACTCGTGGGGAATCCGAGCGGAGGCGAGCTGGGGAAGCCTCAAAGCAGACGGGAGTTACACAGAGAGGAAAAGACATTTAAACGGGTGCGCATGTGGCACGACTTTATTTTCTGTTTTCTTTTAAGTTGTACAATAAATACCCACGAGCCTCAGAACGCCGATTCCGGTCTCTTTCCTCTTTGATCATTGAACAATATTACACTGGTGCCGAAACCCGGGAGGAAGGAGAACACTGGCAATGCAGTCTCCGTCAGGACCATCGCCTACGCCATTTGCGGACATTATCACATCGCTCGCGGGCCTGCACCAGGAACATCATCAGGCCCTGCTGGATCTGCGAGCCGACCATGACCATCGCTTCCAGGCCATGATGCAGGTCCAACAGGAGGACCGCGAGCTGTTCCGGAGCTTGCTGGCCCGGGAGGGTCGGATGGGCGTGGCCTCCCCCAGCGCCGGCCCCGGCCCCCACATGCCGCTCGCGAAAATGGGGCCCACGGATGACCCAGAGGCGTTTCTGGACCTATTCGAGAGGACGGCCGAGGCATGTGGGTGGCCGATGGACAGCTGGCCCGTCCGGGTGATCCCACTGCTGTCGGGGGAGGCCCAGAAGGCGGCACAACAACTGCCCGTCCCGAACCTCCTGGTCTATGCCGACCTGAGAAGAGCCATCCTCCAGAGGGTCGGCCTCAGCCCCGAACAACACAGGCAGCGCTTCCGGTCGCTGGAGCTGAGCGAAGCAGGCTGGCCCTTTGCATTGGCACAGCAGCTCCGGGACTCGTGCCGCAAGTGGCTGTTGGCTGGAGGCAGCGACGCCGAGTCCATCATCAACGCGGTGGTGCTGGAGCAGTTCATCTCCTGCCTTCCAAAGAAGAACGCCCAGTGGGTCCAGTGCCACCGCCCGGCGTCGTTGGATCTGGCCATCCAACTGGCGGAAGACCAGCTGGCGGCGTGTTCCGGGGTCAGCGAGCCCCTTCCTGCTGTCTCTCTCTCTCTCTCTTCCCCTGTCTCCCCCTCCCCCCCTACCCCGAAATCTGTCCCTCTCCCTAGGTCCCGTTGGGTGGGGCCACCGAGGTCCGGCCCCCGCTGGAGGATGGAGCCCACAGCCGGGGCACGAGGCCCTGAGCGCGGAATGGCTGCGCCTCAACGAAGGGGGACGGAGGAGCCCCCTGCTGCTTCCCCACGCTAATTCCCTGACCCACTTCCGGCCACTAGGGCGGCGGGGAGGCCTGGGCCGGCCTGCTGGCGTTGCGGGGATCCAGGCCACTTTGTGGATAGGTGCCCGGTCATGGAGTTGGGGACGCTGGTCCGGATTCCGGACGACCCGCAGGCCGCCCCCGATCAAGCCGGGCTGTACCAAATACCCGTGAGTATTAAGGGGGGTACCTATCAGGCTTTGGTGGATTCAGGTTGTAACCAAACCTCCATCCATCAAAGCCTGATACAATCCGGGGCATTAGTCTCAGGGGATCCGAGCGGCGTGGCGAGGCTAAACCTTTCCAGTCGCGATGACTTTCCCCTGGAACAATCCCAAGACGAGACACTCAAACATGCGTTCGAGCAGGTCCGTTCTATCGATGGGCAGGTCCTCCATCCTGAGCGCCCGTTAGCCCATCCGTATTTTGCCATTATCAAGGATCGGTTGTATCGAGTGACCCGCGACGCTCAGACAAAAGAAGATACAACCCAATTGTTAGTACCTCGGAGCCGTCGGGAAATGCTTTTCCAGACGGCTCACTGTAATCCTATGGCAGGGCACTTAGGAGTAACGGCGACACTAAATCGTCTAACGACCCGATTCTTTTGGCCGGGCATTCATGAGAACGTGCGCAGGTGGTGCGCGTCTTGTCGGGAATGTCAGCTGGTAAACCCACTGGCCACCCCAAAAGCGCCATTGCGCCCTATTCTGCTAGTGCAGGTCCCCTTCGAACGAATTGGTATGGACCTCATCGGGCCGTTAGAACGATCGGCACGGGGACATCGTTTCGCGTTGGTCTTAGTGGATTACGCGACACGATATCCTGAAGCAGCGGGTACTGCGGCCCCATGCTGCATATGCCGCATATGGAGCATGTGAGGGCGGTCCTCAGGGCGCTGAGACGGGCGGGGCTGACGGCCAAACCGAAGAAGTGTGCAGTTGGGCGGGTGGAGGTAAAGTATCTGGGCTTCCACTTGGGCCACGGGCAGGTGCGTCCCCAAATCGATAAGACGGCAGCAATTGCAACCTGCCCCAGGCCCAAGACCAAAAAGGAGGTGAGGCAGTTCTTGGGGCTGGCGGGATATTACAGGAGGTTTATTCCTCGTTATTCGGACCTCACCAGCCCGTTGACTGACCTCACTAAAAAGGAGGTACCGGATACGGTCCAGTGGACGGAGCAGTGCCAACAGGCCTTTACCCGAGTTAAGGCTGCCCTGTGTGGCGGGCCGCTCCTGCACTCTCCTAATTTTTCTCTCCCTTTTTTCTTGCAGACGGACGCGTCGGACAGGGGGCTGGGCGCGGTCCTGTCCCAGGAGGTGGAGGGGGACGACCGCCCGGTGCTGTACATTAGTCGGAAGCTCTCGAAGAGAGAGACTAAGTACAGCACCATAGAGAAGGAGTATTTGGCCATCAGGTGGGCGGTTCTCACCCTTCGCTATTACCTCCTGGGACGGGAGTTCACCCTCTGCTCGGACCACGCACCTCTCCAGTGGCTCCACCGCATGAAAGATACCATCGCGCGACTTTATTTTCTGTTTTCTTTTAAGTTGTACAATAAATACCCATGAGCCTCAGAACGCCGATTCCGGTCTCCTTCCTTTTCTCTGGATGTCGTGCGGCTTAAGTACCGGTTCCCCACGCCAGTCACTGCAATGAGACCCAGCTGTTAACAGTTTCTCACCTGAACCACTTACCACCGCTCGTCTCTTCATTCGCTCTCCCGTTGCAGACTTTGCTAAACCACGCCTCCGCCGCCACAATAGAATACAACCATGTTTCCTATCCAGATCAAGGCGAGGAGGAGGAGACCCATGAAACTCCTCCTGGAACTCTCCCTGCAGTAACATCAAAATGCACAGAGGTTTGTGGGGGAAACACCAACACCAAATCCTTCTGTAAAACATGTTTAGTTAAAGTCTACCCTGAAGATCATCCAGGAAAAGTAATTAGGACGTATGCAGTGTTAGATGACCAGAGCAATCGTTCACTTGCTTGCCCTGAGTTCTTCAACCACTTTGGCCTCTCTCTATACATTAAAGACTTGCTCTGGTGTTATGGAAACCTCAGGGAGGAGAGCAACAAACTTTGTTGTGGGATCCTATGATGGAAAGATCAAAATTAAGCTTCCAACCCTCATTGATTGTGAAATGATTCCAGACGACCAAACCAAAATCCCAACACCCTAAATAGCTTGCCATTTTCCCCATCTGAGACATAAAGCAGATAAGATACCACCACTCGATGAAAATGTGCAGATCCTTATCCTACTAGGAAGAGACATTTTGCGAGTGCATAAAGTGAGGCAGCAACATAACAGAGATCATGAAGACTCCTATGCCCAATGTCTTGATCTCGGGTGGGTTGTAGTAGGAGACGTTTGTCTAGACCGGGCTCACAAACCACCCAGTGTCAGAGTGTATAAGACACACACACTGCCTAATGCAGGGACATCCATGTTAAGTCCCTGTCCTATCAAAATTCATGTGAAAGAGACACCTAAGAGAAAAAACACTCACCAACCAAGAATTCTGGAATGCGAATTAAAATGTGAGGAGACAGAAAAAGTAGCTCTGTCAGTAGATGATCAAACATTCCTGGACATCATGAACAAAGAGGTTTATATGGATCAGGCATACATCTAGGTAGCACCGCTGCCATGCAGCGAACCACGCCGTCATCTTCCGAACAACAGAAACGTGCATCATCGTGATTATTCCTTTGGTACAAGGATAACGACTTGAAGAATAACATCACCGAATACAGAATGAAAGTGCACATATTTGGCAATAGCCTCCACCATCAGTTGCCATTTATGGTCTAAGGAGCATCAGGAAGAAGGTATGTGCCTATCCCTCGTCTCATCTCAAAGTCAAGAACTCGGTTTATTCTCTGATGCTTCCACTCAGGTTATCGCTGCAGTAGCCTATCTGCATGTCACCAATGTTGGAAACCAGTGCCACTCAGGATTCATTATGGGCAAAGCGAAGTTAGCACCGCATCCAGCCCATACCATTCCACATTTAGAGTTGTGTGCCGCTGTCCTGGCAGCCGAGATGGTGGACACAATCTGCTGTGAGATGGACATTGAGATGCATGCTGTGAGATTTTTCACTTTGTTCTCGGTATATCCATAACACCTCCAGAAGATTTCATGTGTATATTGCCAATCGAGTAAATCGCATCAGGAAATCAAGTCATCCACAACAATGGCAGTATGTTGCCACCGAACAGAATCCGGTGGATCATGCCACCAGACCAACATCTGTTGACATCCTCAGGGCCTCTAACAGGTTCTCAGGCCCTGAATTCTTGAAAAGCAGCAGTGAACCTCCACAAAGCAACATCTTTGATCTTGTTGACCCAGAACTTGATGTTGAAGTTCGGGCCCAAGTTGCTGTCAACTACACCAAAGCTACAGAAGGTCAGTTCAGCTCAACACGTTTCGAACGATTTTTCTAGCTGGAAGAGACTGCTGCAAGCCATCATAAAACTTAGTCAACTAACAGGAAATTACGCCAAAATTCAAAAAGTGCACGCCATTGATGCACGTTGGCAAGCTAAAACTGTAGTCATTCATTGTTTTCCAGAAAGAGTTCTATGGAGAAGAGTTCAAATGTTTGGGAGACAGGATTCAGCTCTCAAAAAAGAGTCCACTGAAAAAGTTAAATCCTTTCATCGAAGAGGATGGACTCTTTCGGACTGGAGGACATCTTACTAATGCTGACTTACCCAAAGATAAGAGACATCCTGTTTTACTGCCAAAAACTCATCACATTGCAACTCTCATTGTGAGACATTACCATGAGGAAGTTTTCCATCAAGGTCGTCCTCTTACTGAAGGTGCCATCCAGTCAGTCAAGTCAAGTTAAGTCACCTTTATTTATATAGGGCTTTAAACAAAATACATTGCATCAAAGCAACCGAACAAGATTCATTAGGAAAACAGTGTGTCAATAATGCTAAATGACAGTTAAAGGTAGTTCATCATTGAATTCAGTGATGTCATCTCTGTTCAGTTTAAATAGTGTCTGTGCATTTATTTGCAATCAAGTCAACCATATTGCAACTACAATATTGTAGTTGTTCTGATGAGGAGGAGTGTAGATAGTGGGAGGTAAACGACTGGTGTCTAGTGTCTTCTATAACTGTGTGACCTGCAAAAATCTGAGAGGAAAGTGAATGGAACAGAAAATGGCATCACTACTGGCTGACGGACTCACCTCAGAACCCCCTTTACTCATGTCGGACTCAGACCTTGACTTTAGGCCATGGAGCATTGTCACTCTGTGCACTCGTGGAGGTAGCTCTGAAAGTAAGTGATGGGCAGTGTTATTCACATGCATGAGCATGAGAGCGACACACAGCGAGGTATTAGAATCCGTGTCCACTTCAAGTTTTATAAATGCTTTACGATGTTTCTTTGCTATCCGTGGGCCTCCCAAACAGCTTCGCTCTGACAGAGGCACAAACTTTATTGGAGTGTGAAAAGAGTTCAAATTTAACACCAGTGATCCAGAAATGACAAGTTACTTTGACAAGCAGGGATGTACGTAGACTTTCAATTCCCCCTGTTCATCCCATATGGGAGGTTGTTGGAAAAGATTGATAGGAGTAGCACGTCGTATTCTGGAAGGGATATTGCTGCGATCTAACTCGAAACACCTCACACATGAATGTTGATGACACTGATGGCAGAATTCATGGCCATTCTAATTGCCAGGCTATTGATTCCAGTGTCAACTGACCCTGACAATCCTTCTATATTGAAACCTGCAATGGTTCTCATGCAAAAGATGATTCCAGTGACAATGCCTCCAGTTGACTTTGATCATAAGAATCTTCACAAAAATCAGTGGAAACAAGTGCAGTGTCTGGTTGAGAGCTTCTGGAAACACTGGAGACAGGAGTATCTGGTGACTCTGCAGAAACATAACAAGTGGACTGATGACAAGCCTACCATACAAGTGGATGATGTTGTTCTAATGATAGACAGTAAGGCTAAACGGAACGACTGGCCAATTGGACTTGTGGTAATAATCGCTTTCAGCGTCGCTGAAATCACTAAGAAATGATCTTTAACATGTCTAATGTCATATTAATGAACTTACGGCATTGCCTCTATGATATTTTTTAGTGGATGCAATGAATTATCAGAGAGAGCACACCATGTCTGTCTCATTGTTTTCATGCAGAAACAGGAGCACTGACCGGAAAAGGCTTCGTCATATGAAACAATATATATACAATAACAATATACATATAGCCCCCTGTCACAGGCGATTCTTGATATTCACGTTCGAGGGAGTGGCTTATCAATACATGGTCCTTCCCCTGGGGCTGTCCCTGGCCCGCACTTTTATGAATTGCATGGACATGGCTCTCTCCCCTCTGAGAAAGATAGGAATCCGTATTCTCAATTACCTCGATAACTGGCTCGTTCTGGCCCATTCGGAGGCAGAATTAATTAATTAATTAATAATTAATATCACACAGTACCCTCCTTCTCAGCCACCTGGAGTCCCTGGGACTCAGGGTCAATTTTGCAAAGAGCACGTTGTTCCCCAGTCAGCGAATATCATTCCTGTAAACAATTTTTGACTGAAATGAGAACTGTATTCTCACTGGAACAGGCTCTGGCCATAGAGGCTGGTGACCTCCATCGAGATCGGTTCCACTCTCTCATCCTTTCAAAGCATTTCAGAGGATGCTGGGCCTCATGGTGGCATCATTGCCAGTGCTACAGTTGGATCAGCTTCTTTGCACCCCCTTCAGTGCTCATTGAAACTGCAGGTTCCATCCCATGCATGGCATCACAGATGCCTGCAGATCAGGGTGAGTCAGGCCTGTGTAACAGACGTGGCCCCATGGAAGAACTCCCACTGGATGGAACAGGGTGTGGCATATGGGGAAGTGTGTGAGGGAATACTGACTTTCGACCACTGGTCAAAGGCAGATAAAGGCTTCCACATCAACTGCCTGGAGATGCTAGAAGTATGTCGTACCTGTCAGTCCTTCATGGCAGCCCTAAAGGACACCATGTGCTAATCCAAATGGACAACATGTCTGTGGTGTCCTACACAAATTACCAAGGAAACCTCTCCTCGAAGCATCTCTTCACTCTAGTAGAGTGCCTCTTGGAATAGATTAAACTCAACTTGCACTCACTGAGAGCAGCGCATATACTGGCCAAATTGAACCAAGGAGGAGACATGTTATTATGGACGAGGGACGGTGGCCCTCCTTTGGACGAACAAGCCATGGCTATCAGAGTTAACTCAGTTGTTGATAGCAGCCCCTTGGCCCATTCCACTGAGATGGGATCTCTCTCTCAAGCGAACAAGACAATATGGCATCCTTTGCTGACCTCTGGCAGCTTGACGGGAGCCTTCGAGATTCCTAGAGCAAGTCTTAAACAAAATTTAAGAGGCTAGAGCCCCATTTACGAGATGCTTCTACAACTTAAAGTGGTCTTTTTCTCATATTGATGTCTAAACCGCGGCAAAGACCCTCATACTTCCCTTTCTGGATAAGGGAAGCTCACCATCCAAACTCTATGTCTATGTGCCAGCTATAGCAGCCTTTCATGCCCCTATTGTGGCCCAGTCGATGGGCAGAAACAGCATGGTTATCTGCTTCCTAAGGGGTGCAGGAGGCTGAAGCCACCTCATCCCCGTAACATCCCTTCATGGGATTTGCATACAGTGCTGAGGGCCCTATAGGGCACCGCTTTCAAGCCGCTTCAGTCTACCAACATTCAGGCATTATCACTGAAGACTGCTCTGCTTCTATCCTTTTTAATGCCGTTCAGTTGCTTTGTTACAATCTATATTGTTAATAGCGCTATATAAATAAGCCCTTCCTGCTTGGAATTCAGGCTTAACGACACGAAGGATACCTCCTCTCAGTTCAGAGCACAGGTCAGTATGCTCTGAGAATCTATTGAGAATGAGAAGTTGTCGTCATAGCACAAAGCCCCTCCCTCGATATCACAGTCTCCGCCATGTTGGCAGGATACCGGCGGCGAAACAGGATTGTTTACATGTGTTGTTAACTCGGTAGTAGAGGAGTTTCTCGCAATTCTGCACTGTTTTACCATGCCTGGAAGTTACTGCTGCTTTAAAAACTGTTTTAGTACCTCTCACGGTACATATGGAAAACATAGGAACAATGGAATACAGTTTTTTTTAAGTTACACCAAGCGCAAAACAGTGGGATTTGGAGAAGCGCTCAAGCATACAAAATATCGACCCATACGAGCTCCCTGCAGCAGCACAGAGACCTGGACCATTTACCTCCATGCACACATATAATGGTGACCCACAAAACTACATAAAAAAATTAAAAATATAAAAAAAAATGTCTTCAGCAAAAACACAATAATACAGTTTAGTTAAATATATCCTTAGTTAGTTCTGTGATTAATTAATTTATGATTGTGCTTTAGAAATGAACAGCTGCTGTTAACAAGCAGAATACTACATTCTAAACTATATACTACAGTTAAATCCTAATATAATCATGACAAACTATATATTGTTGGAAAGGTCTAAGACTCCTAAATAGATATTTTTTCACCGTTTTTGCTACAAATTATGTAGGAACATTAATAGATTATTTTATGACAAGATTGCACCTCAAAACATATACTACATCATAATATGTGTTCTGACCTGTCACAAAAATAATTTTTCGTTTCATTTTTACCTATCATTTACCTGTCATTTCAAACTGGTTTTCACAGGATATATTCTGACTGATATGAATATTCTGACTGACTGAAATTATATATATATAGGTATAGGTATAAATTATTTGAAAGCTTAAAACCCTCAAAATTTATCCTGTGAAAACCATTTTGAAATGACATTGGGTTACCATGGAAATGGCACTTTAAAATCTTTTAGCAGGCTCCTCCCCCTTAGTGGGGTGTCATTTTACAAAATGTATTATGGTATTTTAGAATCAAAACTTTTTATAATCTTGACAAAATACATATCATTGGAAAGATTATTTAGTTTTTGTTATTTATAAAGGTTATTTTGTGATTAGTTATTTAAAATATGATGAAATGTGATGAAGTTAAATAAAATAATGATATATTTGTGATAGTGAAATTACATTATAAAAAAAAAATCGATGGAGTTTAAATGGCACTCGGTGGTATAACACCCAAACAAAATTGCATAGGAACTTCATTTTTTTTTTTTTTATATATATATATCAACTTCAAATTTGGAACACAAATTATTTGGATATGTTCATGGCCCTAAATGAGAAAAAGAAACTAAAATTCTGGGAGAAAAAGAAGTGTTAATAGTATTTCATAAACAATAAACATATAAATGATAGCTCCCTTTTACTATCTGAGTCTGAGAAATAATTTTTCAGCACTGAAAATAATGAGAAAAAGCTATAGCAAGACACCAACATAACAACATATTGTTATGATTATGAACTTTCTGTTTCCTTATTTGGTCTCCCTGTTCTAGTTTTTGTTAATTGATTATTCCCAACCTGTCTCCAGTTCCCTCATTACCTTCTGTGTGTTCAAATACCCGTTCTGTTCAGTTCCTCCTCGTCCGTGATTAGATGTGTAGATGTGTCAATAAATGTATTGTAACCTAACCTGAATGTAGATGTGTACATGTGTCTATGTTAATGCTAAATGTAATGTAGTATATTGTCTGTATTCTCCTTCGTCGTCAGTAAACTCCTCATTTGTTCCAGATCCTCCTCTTGCACTTTGTTTTACGTTTAGCACTACACCCATTTGTAACACATATACTCAATAAATATTTTTTATTTGGGTCTGTACAGTTGCCTTGAAAAACAAATGTGGGTCAAATTGACCATCGAACATCAAAATTGTGCTGACAAAACACCACATTTGGTAAGTCAAAAGCAAAAAAAAAAAAATCTCATGATATTATCTGTCAGAAACGTTATCAACGTTATAAAAAACATAGCTTTTAGTGATCTGTAGAAGTAGGTAAATTGAAATGAATTAGGCAAATAGCCATGAAGACATCTATGCTATTTCATTCATTAAATTTTTCACAAAGGCATGCAAAAAACATTCGTAAGAACACTAGACAAAGTGATCTAGGTTATGCAGCAATAGTTAGAAATGAAAATAATAACAGTAATAGGCTATGTATTGTTGCATGAATAATTACTGATAAAATTATCTCTAACCTAAAGTAAGGTAGGCTATTAACAATTTTTTATGCAATAAATAGGCTATGGTATAATTTAACAGAGTTCATCCCTCCAAAACAGAGAAAACATTTTTCTCAAATGTCTGTCAATTTGAAAGTGTTTAGTGTAGTCCTATAACCTAATGAGTTAACTAATTGAAGATGTTAAACCCACCCCAGACCTCACTCATTTTTTAAACATACTGTATATATGTATTATATGTATGTAATATGTTGTATATATGTATTATATGTATGTAATATGTTGTTCAACAACATGATGCATTTACACTTATGTGGTTACTTCTGGAATGTGTCTCATTCCACCTTTTGAAGTGTTTTGTGAGATGGAATTGCAGTCCGTCTTTGTTTATTTACTTTGTTTCTTTCTTTCTATTATTCTTAGGCAATTATTATTATTCTTATTATTATTATTATTATTATTATAATTATTATTTAGCCAGGTGATGCAAACTATTCAGGCCCACCCACTATTTCAGAGGCCCACCCCCCAACCATTTTCTTTCTCCGCCACTGGTCAACACATAGGCTATACAAAGTGTAACTTTCTATGTTGATGATTTCATTATCATGCGGTACATGATTTACAAATACTTGATGATTAACAATTTAGCATTGAGCACTTAGTAGCAGCTGCCATATTTGCAGTCACTGGACAGCTGACAGGTGCACAAAATGGCTGTTGACATGTTTTGCCCCTTTCACTCTCTCTCATAGCGGCTGAGGTGAAAAGAGATAGTTTAAGTATGTGTGAGTGTGTGTCTGGAGGTCGGCAGTAATGAAAGACAAAGTGAATGGAGGGCCATGTCTGGTTCACAGGTTTTTTATTTCTTACTTATTTGGAGGGGAGGGACTGGAGCGAGTAGGTGTTAATTGACAGGCGGCACACTGACCCGATGGGTGTTTGAACAGGGCGATCAGGTGGCGGAAGAGAAATGGGGGTATCACATGTGACTAAACACATTCATTCCGACCCCTGATTTCACCCCTGACAATGAAGCGACAGACAGGCTTCAGTGAGACTTTATCTGACCGGGCCCTGGTCCTAAACACACACGCACACAATACATGCCCCAGAGGACTCCCCATTACATGTGTCCGCAGAGCTCTTTGATTATTTTTTATCTCCAACAGGAAGCACCCCTCTAATAATAAACCCTCAGATCAGGGTGATGACAGATCCCAATTAGAGCAGAATGAACAACAAAGAGGAAGGAGAGGGATGTGCTTCAGTCTAATGATTCTTTGGTTTGCTTGAAACAAGAAATGGAGGATGATTAGAGCTTTATGAGGCAGGAAATACACCAGTAGAGTTGGGAAATGAATTAGCTACAGAAAGAGTCGGATGAGCACCAGAAGAGAGATAAAAAGGAAAAAAGATGTTGTTTCCAGTGCACCGATTTAGTGTGTCATCTATGTTTGTATGATGAGAAAGGAAATGAGTTAGTGACGCAGCTCTCTGATTGGACATCCCGCTTGCATGCACGCATGTGACACACCTCTTCCTCCAAACATCCTCCTTCCCTTTTATTTGGTGTGTTATATCAAATACTGTAGGTCTAGAGACTAAAAACTAGTTGAAGGTTTATTATGCATGAACATTATTTCTATCTGTGAGAAAAAGAAAAAATATTCTGGAATGTGTTTGTCTATGTGAGCAATATGACCAAAATCTTAGTCCGCAAGTTTTTTTTTATCACAGTAATAATAGAAATTGTAACATATGACAAAATAGCAATTCAGTCTGTAAAGCTGCTTTGAAACTTATGTGAAAAGTGCTAAAGAAAATAAACCTGACTTGTCTTGACTTTTTAAACAAACTTAACAGCAATTGCAGACACCTGTTTTACACACTGGCTAATTGAATGAAAAGTTCTAAATGTAAATTATTTTAATAATTTACACGTCCTCTGGTAATCCAAACCCTTTATGACTAGGAGATGTCTAGCAGAATGACTTGGTTGTGCTTTTTCCTATACAATGAAATTAAATCAATAGCAAAAGAAGCTTATAAGCTACAAAAGAGTCCAATTTATCATAAACGTGATCTGACTTGTATTTATCTTAAAAGTGGTCTGACTTGTGCATGATATTCCAAAGCTTTTGATGTCCTATCCCCTGTAAAATTTCTCAATCTCATTTGTAGTGATTTGTGATAAACTCAAAACAAATACATTTAAATGTAATCACCATTATGTCACCAAATCAAATGTCACATTTAAACTGATACTACTGATAATAACAAACTAATTATATTTGGGAGATATGGAGGGGGATATTTTCAACAAATTTTGGTTTAGAAAAAGCAGCAAACTATTCTGAGCAAACTTTTTAAAAATATATTATTATTATTATTATTATTATTATTTCATAATATTCCAGAGGTGTCATTGTTCTTTTCATCAAAAGGCTGCCATAATTTAGAAATAAAAGGTCATTTTCTAACCTGATTTGAGCCCTCTGATTTAAACACACTTATAAAAAGGCATATGTCGTCTTGTAAGATAATGTAAATGCACAGTGTTATGATTGGGTAATATATTTGCATATGAAAGAAGTATTACATATGGAATTCATTGCACTGAACTGAAGTGACTGAAAGCTCCAGCAAAACATTCTTTGTGCACTTTATTTATATATTTAATCACATTTGGAACCCAATGTTTTTTGTTTTTGTTTTTTTATGCTACTAGGAGGAACAATGTGAAATTTACCATTTACTCACTGGCTTGCGCTATTAATGCATTTTGTGGAAAACATTCCCTGGCATGTTAAAAATCACTAAACACTGATTAGATGTTAGAATTAAACTGGTTACTTACTAGTCGCAGAATTGCAACAAGTTGAGACTGGTTGACCAAAAATTCCTAGAACAATGAAATGTATGCTCAACAAATAATAACAACAACAAATAATGATCTACTGAGACATTGCATGAAAATAAACAGCCACTTTCCTAATATTGTGATCCTTTGGAAGGCTATGTTATTTTAAGACCATTGATCCTGGTTTAATATTGCTCCCTCTTTGGAAGGCAAGGTGTGAACAGCTTAGAAAGAGGTCGACTTCTCATTCTTTGGAAGAATGTTAAACTTTGCACTGTGCATGAAAACAGGCTACGGTACTACCCATTTCACTCAGTGTGGCTTAACCAAAATTGTTTGGGCTTAGTGTACAATGTAAATTGGTTTATATTTACTGCATCTTAGTAAAAAAATACAAATATTATAAAATGTGTGTATCAGATACAGGTGTCTTTTTGAGACTGGTATGGGAGGAATTTTCTACCCTGCCCAGTTCAGCCATCTATACATGCTCTGAACACACAAAGACACACTCAGACACACAGTCCACACCCCATTCACACCAACACTGACAGACATCCTCCAAATAGCAAACACCTGGACTTGACACACACACATACACACACACACTAAAATCTCATGAGAGAAGCTTGGGTCTCAGCAGAAATATCAAACATCAGAAACTAGAGAAAAGAACCCAGCTGGAATATACAACTCAACAGTGCAGAGAGACAGAGAGAGAGAGAGAGAGAGAGAGAGAGAGAGAGAGAGAGTATTTTGGACTGGATTAACCATTTACAGACAGCTGTCAATCACATATATATATCATGCTTTTGTGAGTCTTCTAGCACTAGTATTATTAGACTTATGATGTCTACTTCTGAAGTTATGATCAAATTTTGAGTGCAAAAACATTTATTGCTAAATATTCATATACTGACAAATGTTTAAGTAGTTTGAGAGAATTGGAAGACTCACTCAATTACGTCATTTGTGATGCTTTATGGGATATTTTTATTTGGCCTGATTTGCTTGCTCCAACTGTATGATTGGTTCACTCTCTGAACTCTTTGCAGAATCGTGGGTAACAGTTTTTTTAGTACCATTGATTAACAACCTCAGAGCTTGTATATATGAATTTAAATGTTTATAAGTTATTATAAAAAATCAACTCCCCAATGGAGAAATTAATGGAATTTTTTACTTCCAGAACCCAAGCGTTGCTCTCTGTAGATAGATACTGAGTGTTTATTTAATATATGTTGAAATTGCTAGGGTGTTATGGGTAGAATATTACTGGGCCATATTAAGAAAGCTCACTTCCACTCTCTTTGATATTCTGGTCCCCATATATGGCTCGAATGCTTCCTTCAGTGTTAGTATATGTTTTTGTTTTTTTTTACTGCCAGGTAAAAACTGTCAGTCTGATTGCTTAGTAAATGAATAGCATACCGCTATTCAACACGCTGCCCATTTTGAAGTATCATTTATACCCACAGCACCATAGTGTAATAGTTAGCATTAAAGATTTGCTTGTCCTACAAGCTTCACTAATAATAATAACACAGAACAGAGAGACAGATGACACCCCCTATGCTCTTTATCTGCAGTGCTTATTCAGATGTGTGAGTGACTGCATGCTCTCGTTTGGCCATGTGTGTATATAGGACAGTGTGGCAGTGGGATATCACAGCTGGCAGAGATCTGAGAAAAGCTTTCAGAGTTACTTACTCTAATCCAGAAGTACAGAGAGACAGAAATAATGTGTTTGAAAGATATAAAACTTACACTGTTATCACTTTGCAGGATTAATCAACAAACCATTATTAACCCAACACAAACCTTTGGGGCACACCACTAATTAGACTATGTATGTAGTTGTAACTAATGAGTATTTATTAGTTGTCTGTTACAGCTATATAGGGACAAAAGGGGAAAAAAAAGACATAGAACAATTTAAGGATAAAAGTTCCTGGTTCAATTAGAGGACAGAAACTTTTATGCTGGTATTCGTGAGAGAATCATATTCCTGTGAAAAAATGCACTGAAACTAAAGAGGCAAGGAAAGAGCAGGTTTATTCCTGAATCCTCAGTCATACTAAGAACAAATACATTAATAATGCAACTACTAAAAATATTGAGCACCGTGTGAAAAATGTTGTGTATGTATGTGTGTGCAGGAGAGAGAACAATGTCTTAATATTCCTGTCGCAGCAGGTGTGAGCCTGGTGAAGATCTATGTCTGCCAGACTTGGTGAAGAGTGAGAATTGCCATTTGGTATGTGTGTGTGCGGTGATTGTTAGTGAATATGATCTCGCTGAGCTGTGTAGCTCTAAGAGGCTGTGTTGAGGTGTCATAGTACAAATAGCTTTCACAGCAACAACCGTAGCCGCTGATTGTAATCCCTCTTTCATGCTGACCATCTGATACAGGTTCTGATGTGAGCTGGTAACTAATTAGTGTAAAAGATGATCTTTTAATGATCATATGTTTTAATTAAAGGATTACAGCAACAGTTATTATAGGTCTGTTTATGTTAACGGAAGGTAAGTAAACCTGCCTATCTGATAACAAAATAAAAACACCCTCATTCATCTTGAAAGAATGGAGAGAAACGTTTATGGACCATAAACTGTAATGTTTAAAGTTCCAAAAGGATGAACATAAATACAAAATATATACAAAAGGACTTTTCAATGCAGACCTAAATAACACTCCTAAAAAGGACATAAAAGAAAAAAGTTAAGTCATTCAAGTGATCCATACTTAAAAATAAATGTACAAATAGCAATTTATAGGTGGAGGAAACAAGAGAGGAAAACTTGCAAAGAAAATTAAACAATAATATAGATAGATATAAAAAGACTAACTAATAGTAATGAACAATATATTATTAATGTTATTATTTTGGAGTTCTGTGTAATTAACCATTGATTAACCATATGGTGATTAATTTTATTAGCATAATATGTATGATACCGTCACTTTACAGTGTCAGCGTCAGTGTTTGACCACAGTTTAAATGATTGAAGGTTCTAATCTGAAATAAAGCAATATACCCCAAGAAGCTGTGGTTTACAGTAATTTTAGAACAACTAAGGGGCATTGTTAGGCTGGTTGCAGGTTTATTGCTTTTATAAAACTATGAATTGAATAATAATCCTTCTTTCAAGCAATATAAGTCAATGTTTAGCAGAATAGTTGCAAAGCAATACACAGACAGTGTTGCAATACTGAAGTCATAAATATATGTTTATATGGTATTTTACAGCAGCCTCAAATCCGGATGAGCCAGTCATAGCCAAGGACCAGAATCTTTCTTTATATAACAAATATTTTACCCTGAATATTTTTACATGTATAATATCTCTGTGCTCAGTTAGTGATTGATTTGATGTTTTGTTGTTCTGTTATAAATTTAAGCTGTCTATTTACTTTCACACTGTATTACTATGAAGCCTAGACACACTGTTTTGATAGAGTGTGTGTATATGCATTTATAAATGCATGTGTCCTGCAGATAGGAATGTTCTGTATTTTTGAGCTCATGTGGGAGTGGGTTTGAGAATGTTTATGTGTATTTGTGTGCGTGTGTGTTTGCAGGACAGTACGCTGTTTCAGCTGTAGGTTATTGTCGCACTGTGATTCTCCCTTACTGAGAAAATATTGTGGTACATCTGTTCACACTTAGCCTTACCACACACACACACACACACACACACACACACAGTGAGAGATTAGAGATCAGATGAGAATCTGAAATACGTTAGGGTGTTTTTAGTGAAGTGAGATGAGAAATTATGATCCTAGCATTTAAAAATCATTAAAAGTCAAATGGCCATATAACACACAGGTTCAACACACAGTAAAAAGTGAAAGTGTGAAGTTGTAGCCTTAAGAAGCAACCCAGTCTGACCCTAAAATGTATTTTTGCTGGTGTTACCTAATAAAGCTAGATTGATTCTAATAAATAATATATAAATAATATACATTTATAAAATAAAAAAAGTGAAAATCTTTTTACAAGCATGGCCAAATCAGTGCGCACACACACACACACACACACACACACACACACACACACACATATGCTCACAAATTTGAACTTTCTGCATTCATCAAAACCATTATCGCCTCCGGGGTTTCAAACTATAATGCCTATTCAACAGAAATCTAACACACCTGTTTCTTTATTTATTTGTTCTTATGTTCATCAATGTGATACATTTATTTGAATCATTCTAATATATATATATATATATATATATATATATATATATATATATATATATATATATATATATATATATATATATATTAAACACTGAGTTATTATAATAAGACCAACAATAATACAAACAATGCAGGTAGGAAACACACACACACACACACGTATATGTATTTAAAAATTTTAGAAACATTATGATTTTTCAACATTTTTAATGAAGCCTCTCATGCTCACCAAGGACCAAGGTAGCATTTGCGTGCTCAAAAAACTGTGCAAAAAGAAATGTGAAATAGTATAAATACAATTTTAAATAACTGTTTTCTATTGTTATACATTTTAAAATGTAATTTATTCCTGTGATGCACATCTTAATTTTCACCATCATTACTCCAGGTTCAATGTCATGACTCTTATTTTTATATTATGTTCAATTTCCTTTAGTTCCTGTTTATTTTTCTATAGTTTCTGATTACTTCTTGTTTGTTTATTTTGTTACTGATTATGTTCTCTTTCACTCCTCATTATTCACCACATATTTAAGTCCTGTGTTTGGGTGTGTTTTTTGTCCAGCATTGTCTTGTTAGGTAATGCAAGTTGTTACGCTGTCCTGTGATTTCTATTATTCTTGGATTAATGTGTTTTGTTTGATTAGAAGACTGCTGCAAATCCCTTCCTCTGCTCAACTTTTCCTGGAATGTGATGGAATACTGTACCAAAAATGGACTTTATAGAACTGCTGTGCCTCACCCACTACTTAGACTGCTATCTCTGTATATTTTTCCACACCATCCTCACTGAGCGATCCAAGGCACACCTGTCAGTGAGTGGTCCTCTTTTGTGGAGTGGATGCTGGCTAACAACAACCCGCCTCTCATCATCAGGTTCACTGAGAAGCCAGCCCCATTCAAGACCCAAAGCCCAGCCAGTTGTCCTACAAGCCCATCACAGACATCCTTCTAGAGCTCACTGCAGACCCAGAGTTGGGCCAACCTCAATGTCAGTAGCAGAACCAATGCCTTTGGCCTTCACTGCCCCAGAGCCTGAGCATGTGCATGAGCCAGCAACATCCTCCGCTATAGAGGGCATCTTCATGGAGTTAAAAGGAATTAATTGAAGCCCCACCCATACTGACGCTGCTGATGGTGCATTGTGTCTGCTCTCTGCAGTTTATTATGAGGATTTGGATGAGCTAATTCCCCCAAAACTTTCCAACACAACTGGTTCTGTGTAGCTCTAAATCTCTTGTGTCTCTGTTGGTTCTGTCCAGCCCTAAATCTCATTTGTCAACCAGTACAAAGTCTCCTTAAGTTGAAATATTCCAACCCAGCCTCCCTCTCCCACCTCTTTTGCTAAATCCAGCCAGTTCTCTAGCCCTACCTCCACTAGTTCCCTTCAGCCCCTCAGCTCTTCTGTCAGTGCCTCCTTCTAACCGCTTTGAATTGCCTGGTGCTTCCAGACCCTGGGGTGTCGATCCTGTGTCTCCACCTCAGGCCTACAAGCCCTGGACCTCACCTCGGCCTTCTGAAACTTCAGCTGCTACTTGGCTCCACCTTAGTCTTCCAGTTCTCTGTTTGTGCCTATTCCCTCTATCTGGTTCCACTGGGTTTCTCTGTCCCTCTGGCTCAGCCTTGGTCCTCAGTCCCACCGGCTCCACCCTGGCCTGCTGAGCCCTTTTTTCCACCTTGATCTCACGAGTTTGTGTCTCCAACTTGGCCCTCCAGGCCTCCGTTGTCACCCCAGGGTTCCATCTTTTTGGATCTGCCTGGGTTCCCACCACTTCTGGCTCCACTTAGTTGGACAGGGTCTTGGCTCCACTCTGGCTCTTTCTTCCATTGCTTCCACCATGGGCCTTTGAACTGGCAGTGCTCTTTGGTTTCTATGGGTTCTGATTAGTACCTTGTTTGTTCCTGTGGTTACTGATTATGTTCTCCTGCCTTGAATGTCACACTAAAATGCTCAATTCTAATTGAAAGATGAATATTTAAAGGTGTGCAACTACCTTCCAGGAAATGCACAGCTATTAATTACTTCTAAGTCTCTTTGGAATGCATTACAGTTCCAAATTACTTTACCAAATAATTTAAATTAAGGTTGAAAAGTTCAGGTCCTTACAACCTAAAACAGCAAAAGAACCAAAATGAACAAAGACGTCCAAGCTAATAGATTTGACCAACATATGGTCTGTGCTGTCCTGCAAATTACTTTTGGAGTTTTCAAGTGAAAAGCTAAATAACATTGCTCAAATGGAGGTGAGAACAATGCTGTTCTTGAAGAAGATACATTTACAGTTTCCCTATTAATAGTGGCGTTGCTGCCGAACACTGCTGAGAGATGCAAAGACTCTTCGGGTGTGCATTATTTTTCAATAACGACCCATCATAACTGATAAATTACACACACATACAAAACACGCACACACTGCCCCCATGCGCTGTGTGTCAAGGGTGTCCCAGCAGAATGACCTTCCTTATTTCAGATGTGGTAACTGTATCTGCGCTGACCCCTTCAACCTTTCCAAAGCTCACCCCTGTCATTTCTGCCTCTCTCACACACATATGGCTGGGGCAGCCCAGTTCCTTATTTGTTCAGTATGCAGGACTAATTTTTTGCATGTAGCGAGTGCACAAGTTGTGCGGCTGACCGATCTCAACCCTCGGCTTACCTTATGGAGTTAGTTACTGTCACACACAGTTCAACCCTGACACTACCAATCCAATCATGCGCTCCGACAAAGAAAGAGAGAAAGAGATCGCTTGAAGGGTTCCAATGTCTTTCCAGCCAGTATCTCACCCCCCCGTTTAAAGCTCTGATCCTTATCGTAATTAATTCAATAAACCCGCAATGTGCCGCCAACCTCTTAGCCCCTCTGTCAGGCGTGGACATGGATAGACTTTCACTATTCATGTCTGTATGCTTGTGTGTGTGTGTGTGTTGCACACAAAGCACTCTGCTCTTTGTAAGAGGTTTTCAGTTCGGTGTATGAACAGCATCTTAGCAATTGTATCTGAGTGTGTTCTGATTCAAGAGTGTGTTTCTGGAATCTGGAATTATATTGGGTGGTTTTCTATGTGCACATTAATATCAGGAATAATAAGGAACAGACTAGGCACAAACCTTTTTCTTGCAGTAGGGAAAGGTATAAAGTTTTAATTACATTTGTTTTAGGCTTTAAAAAGACTCTCAGAGGTTTTTCCTAATAACTTAAATCTTCACATACAAGGTCAGTGTCACAGCAACAGTTTTCAGTGTGTTTGTTTCTGTGGACCATGTTTGGGCCTCTTCTTTATTTGAAATAATTGTGTCTACATAACATAACTTCAGTTTTGTAGATAAAGTAATTAGCTAGATTCTAAATGACTTGAATTACCTTTATAATGCATAACATTTTAAGAGTGTTTTCCTATGAATGTGAGTAGACACTCACACACAAATATGGGAGGCGTATCTCAAAATCCAGTGAGCTGATTTGCTGTCTTGCTACGTTTCCTTCAAGTTAAAGTTAACTGTAATTACCGTACAAGATGGTAATCCATAGATTATGCGCTAGACGTCCTCAGAAATTATTTGTTTCTAGCACAGTTCTCACAATGACAGTGGGTTTATGTATCTTATTATCTACAAATTGCCATAATGCATAATTACGATGATCAATATACCATAGATTTTACAGAAGTTAATCCAAATGGTTTTAACAACTTTTCTTTTTACATAGGCTTCACATTCACAGGCTTCACAAAGGCTATTAAGATAGATATCAAGCACCCTAGGTTTTGAAACACAGTCAAAATTTTGGTTTAATCACACACACAACACTTACCGTTTCAGTCTTCTTCCAGGATTTTAGTGCACTACCCATGAAGTGCTGACTGATGCTCTGGTAACCAGACTCACCAGCACCTGGCTTAATCTGCATGCTTCGCACAGGTAACTAAACACTCCAAAGGCATTAACTATCTCAAGGAAATCAGGCAGCACAGATGCATGCAGATCCTTTCATGGCTACACCAGAAGCCATTAGCTACAATAATATCCAAAGTATCAGTATAAACAGACTAAATGTCATCATAGAGATTTAAAATAATTAGGAAGGTGGACGGACACAGAACAGAAGCAAGAGGTATGTTATGTTTTGTTAGGACTTTTTTAATGCTGCAGGTTGTGTGAGTAAAGATGTGAGAGTGCTTCTCATAGAAGAGAGGTGGATTTGCTCAGAGCTCAAAAGATCTTACAGATTTAAAAAAAAAAATAATATTACTAAGAAAACATGAGCATTACTGCATTATCATTTATCTGCACATTAGGAGCATTTTATACACACTGTTTACATATAATCTACAAAGCAATAACTATGGATTTACCAAATGAAAGGTGTAGCAAATTCATTATTAGAAACCCAAGTGAGAGTGATGTGAATCAAATCTTGTCACAAAACAGGGCATCAATCAAATACAAGTTCAGTGAGATGTAGCTATCCTGCGGTCACCATTTATTAAATTTCAGAGCATATCACGCTATTTACCACTGACCTTCGGCCCCACTGGTGACCGCCATTGAATAGGGTAGGGAATGGGTTTTTGGGGGGGCAATGCACGGGGGGGATATTTGACCAGAATTTGCCCTCTGCCGCACCCCCGCCCGCCCTGTCCTCTCCGTTCCCCCTCAGATCAGTCAAATTGGATCAAGATGACACCAATAATTGATTCAAGCTGCAGTCGCACTCAGACCCAACGATCCATATCTGAGTGCGTTTGTAACTGGTGTCTGTGTTCACAGCGCTCCATCGTGGCTCCATGCAGCCCAGTTTACCTTGGCTCAGTCCGGCTATCCTTTCAGCCTGATCTCCCACAGAGAGTCTTTGCGCCATGACATCATGAGAGGAACGGTGAGGTTACAATTTTCACAGATATTTGGGAAATTATAACTCCCTCTTTTCATCAGCTTTTCACTTTGCACAAAAAAGCATGTGTTTTCTTGAAAATCGACATTTCTGGTCACCGGATGTAATGGGTTGCTGAAGATAAACAAAGGACTGAGAGGGAATTTTGGAACTTTGAAAGCACAGAGATACAGTGACCGTAACAGATAGAAATACTAAACTGTATTTTGATATTTTGTATATATTGATACCTTGGCACTGAACTATGACCATAACCAGTTACCTTTACTCCAAGGCACATCAAAGAAAACCATGGTATATTTCCTAAAACATGTAGCATGGTAGCTTTTAGTACTATTTTGAGTATCAGTGCAGTTTGCGCTGTGTATGTAATCTAATGCTATGCTCACGCTGCAAGCATTAGAGCTCAATTCTGATTATTTGTTCAGACCTGATTGTTTTCTTTTGGTCATTCACATTATATATATATATATATATATATATATATATATATATATATATATATATATATATATATATATATATAATTTTTTTTTTTTTTAATTGGACAATATGAAATTTCAGTGTGAACTTATCACAGTCCTGAATTGACCTGTATATGCAAAAGAATAATAATAAGAGGGCACGCAGCATGCTATCATACTGAAGTAAACACAAAGGCCAATATAGTGATGTGCAGCGGAAGCCAGGAAATTCGCGAGCATATGATAAGGATGTGATCATTTCAAGAGTGACTCCCATCAGACTGGACTTATCACACATGTTGATCCAGAGTGACATAAAAGTCAAATTAATTCTGATATGGCCGTTCAGACTGAGGTCGCCTTGCAAAACGTCTGACCTGTATTGGATTTAGAGCCACACATGGAAGCAGTCCAAATCAGAATAAAAAGGTCAAATTCCATGGTTTGTGCTGTTCACATTGTCATGAGAAAAAAAAAAACCCGATCTGAGTAACATGTGAGCAAAACAGTTGGATTTAGGCCACGTTTTCCTGTAGTCTGAACACAGCCATAGTCACCATAAGAACTGGTACAACATGAAACTTAAGTGCTCTGACAATAACTGTAACTCTAGTTGCTCCAGTGACAGAATAAATAATCGAGACAAAGTTCACATGGTCTGTATAGATTATCTTGACAATATTTGTTCTGAGTTTTAAATATTTTCCCACCTCTAATTAGCAATTTTCAGCCTGCTCGGGTCCAAGTAAAATGTTTCAAGTTGTAATGAACTTAAATCAAATAATAACAGAGCGAAGAGAGATATGAGCATGCTCACACTGAGACAGACAGTACACACAATAAGAGAGAGTAAATGTGCAGTCTTAACTGGCAATGACATATTTATTTTCATTCCACATGTAGACTACTGAAACCTTCATCACCCTGTGCTGCTTTAATAACCTCATGCTAACACATGAACAGATACTTGGGAAGATCAGGGCTTGTTATTATACTTTTAACTCTTCCAGAGCTGTTTTTTTAGTCAAGTAAATTTTGCACAAGAAATATATGGATAATATTAATATGTTGAGTTCAACAAATTTTCCCCTTTTGTTCACAATTGCCTTAATAGAGGGATATTTTAAAAGTATGACGTGCAAAACAATCCATGAAATATCAAAAAGCAATGACAATTTCATTGTCCTGCTGTTCAGGACAATGAAAAATAATGATTAATAAATTGTATTGAATTAAAACTATAAAAATGTGTCAGTCTGCTCAACTTTCACGAAAAATCTAGATTTTATGCAATTGGATGTTTGAATCGAAATTGTAACTTGCCTTGCTCTGTCATATTTGTGTTTATGTGTTCAGAGTGACCATATTTTGCTGCTTCAATACTATGGTCTATGTGCCCTGTTATCAGATGATGTGATCAGGGAGTACACAGCACTAAGTGATGCATTTAATTATAGTTCACATTATCTAACCCTGAAGCTCACAGAGAGCTACACACAGAGACCCACAATGGCTGATTTCACTCTCTAAGTTGCCATGGAAAATAATCAAATTTCCATCCTCTTCCTTATATGTAGGATTTTTCTTATTAAATGGCTAGCGATAACTAAAGTGACTAACATGTTAGATAATATGTAGTAACCATGAGGTGAAAGTGTATTATTTTGGTCTCTTTTATAACAGACGCATTCTTCAAATAAACTGAAGCTAATAGACTGAACCCAAAACAAAAATAAAACCATAATTAAATGAGTATTTTTAAAGCTTATAACACTATTTATATATTTACATTGATTTCAAATGTAGTATATAAATTTATACCAAGCTTGAGCTGATAAACTCATGGGCAACACTTTGACATGCAGCGTGGTTGCGCTTTGGATGACCTGAGTTCAAATCCCAGCTTGTGATACTTTATGATCCTGTCCCCCCATTTTGCTTTCTGTCCATACTCTTCAATGTCCTGTCTGAATAAAGACAAACATGGCAGATAGAAACTTTTAATCAAAGCAATATGCAGTGCATTCAAGGTATAGCTACATTTTACCAGTCTGTGTGTTCCCTGGGAACTGAACCCATGACCCTGGTGTTGCTAGCACACGCACAGTTTATTTACATAAGTCTGACCTCTCACCTCAGTATCAACCAGAAAAGGCACCATAATTTTAGTTTGTTATTTTGTTTAGTTTTTTTTGTTTCTAAACTGTTATGTTTATGCCCTACATAAGTCTTTATTGGTGGGTTACGTCATGGTGCAGTGCATTCTGATGCTGATACCACAACACAAAGACCATATCCTTCTATTGTGCCCCCTTCTCTCATTCACACACACACATTTTTACCCGGCTCTAATCCACTAAATGCAACTATACTGTAAAGCATGAACATACTAAGATTTTCTATAAAGCTGTTTTGAAATGTGTATTGAGAATACAAATAATAATAACTTGACTAGTGGCACCAAATGAAAACGAACAGATACCCTAAGCATTCCTACCACCCCTTCCGCTCTGGCCTCATCTTCCATTTTTTGGAACGCAGGTATTCCTCACCCAAATCGCACCCAATGTTGAGTTACTTTTTTCCAATACATCATTTATTCAACACACTTGATGCTCTATTTCACTTCACTTTCACAGTCTTTGATAAGTCTCTATTACTCAACTCTTTGGAGTACTTGATTCAGTTCAATTCAGCAGTGAAATATTTTTAATAATGATTGTTTTAAATACTCTATATGGTTTTAAATAAATGACTGGTCATCTAGGGTATTTGTTTTCTTTATAGTTTTGCTTTGTGTCTCCCTGAAAACTCAAGTAAGATAATATATATTTTTTTATATATAATTTTTGAACTGCTTACACAGAAAATCTTTACTTGTCACACAATTTCTGAAACCTGACACTCAAACACCATAACCACAAATCAACAAATCTGTTTTCAATTTCATAAAACACTTTTTTGCAAAACACAATAAACAATTCTCCATGCAACACACAATATCTAACAGGAATTTATATTATGGCAACAGTGTTTGTAAAAGTTTGCTTTAGAGAGGTATTTTTAATTGTATTTTTATTTTTTGAATTTTTTGCAAATTTGAGGATTTGTATGTTAAGTTTTGAAAAAAGAGGCAAAGTTTTGAAAATATAAGTATCCAATCAGTATTGATTTGCCAAGGAGTCAATAAGGAGGTTCTTCATGAATACTTTTGTTGTGCCTTCCGACACAAGAAGAGAGGAAAGACCTGCAAATATGGGCAATAATGTATTAACTTGGTACTTATATAGCATTATAAAGTGACACAACATGTCTATGTTTGGAATGGAATACTGTCTTAACATTTTTAAATACTGCACAGTGTTGTGTGTGAAATTTAGGTTAAATTCTCTACATACATTCTCTGACAACAATATTTTAATGTAATCTTTCTTAATTCCAGATTAAATTTATTGTTTTAAGTTTATTATTATTATTATCATTGGGAAAACAAGAGAAATATTCTGTATAAGAAAAACATTTACAACCTGATTTAAATTTGTACGCAAATGTAATTGTCTCTGCAACAGGGCTATAATGTAAATAATATTTAATTTAGAATAAATCTAAAATAAAAGTGACCACATAAATAACATAAAGGATACACTGTTTTCTTAACAGGATTCTTGCTTCAAACATTTCATTACTGTAGTTGCTTTAAAACTGTCTGAGATCAACCACTATTCCCTCAGTCACTATCTCCAGTGTAAAGTGAATGGCATAATTCACTACATGAGAAAGAAGTGAGGAAACATTTGTGTCAATTTGCACACTGATGTAAATATTCAATTCCAGAGAGGGCTCTTTCTTGAAGTGCATTACGGGTATTGCCTCTTAAGTGTGCATAGGTGTGATCAGAATCACTGACTTAGTTTTAATTTATTTTTCCATGAATGTGTATTAAATTATTTCCTATAGTATATTCTCTTCATTTTATAGCTTTTCTCTTTTTTCTCTTTTTCTCTTTCTCTTTTTTTTTCACAGTATTATTACTTTTCTCAGGTTTCTTACTGTATATGCTACATACAGTGTTATTGTAGATTTTCAGTGCATGCTGAAAAATATTCACCTATACTATATGACCGCGAAAAACAACCAAACACCTCCTTGGCATCAGCTTTGTGAAATACTCGTAAGTAGAACATTTTTGTCGGAGATGATATTGTGACTGATGAATAACTGAGTCCCTCTGTGTTACCAGACTGGTTGGATATCATGAGCGGGAGTCTGTGATGGTTCATGGAGCGCACTCCTCTTGACTGATTGTGGTCTGTACGCAATGGTGACAGACCGGGAAACAGGAAATCCGAGAAGATGAAGAATCAAGGCAACTTCAGGGAGAATCACATGGAGAATACAAGAGAATATTACTTGAAGTTAAGTAGAGCAGATAGGTAGTCCAAAGTTATAAGTGAGACCAGACAATGAATAAGAGGTGCTTGCTTAAATCCTGTGGCTGAGTGGTGAGATGATGCAGAACAGGTTAGTTCAGTAATCGGTTGAGAGTGAGCGTTGTGAGGAAATGATGATGGAGCCTGGTGAATCCAAGACCAAGTTTCAGATAGGAAAGATACTGTATCTCACATCTCAGCTTGTCTAACAGACATTTCTTGCTGGATGAAGGACCATAACCTTCAATTCAATCTTCCTAAGAAAAATGTAGTTGCAACAAACCTATCACTTCATCTATTTCACTATCCAATTAAGCTCATCAACCACACACATTCAAAAACAACCAGAAACCTTGGAGTTGGGATAGATGATCAGCTGAATTACTCCACACTGCTAAAACTTCCCTGTCCTGAAGATTTGATTCGTTCCACGTTAGAAATATCAGGCCCTTTCTTTTGGAACATGATACACAACTTTAAGTTCAAGCTCTTGTTCTGTCCAGACTCCAGACTGGACAATTTGCACTGTCTACCAATAGCTGCTCGCTTAACATTCAAGACATTAATGTTTTCCTACAAAACCACCACTTGCTCTGCACCCCTTTACCTAAATTCACTACTTCAATTCAATCCAATTCAAGTTTATTTGTATAGCGCTTATTACTATACAAATCATTGCAAAGCAACTTTACAGAAAATTAAGTTTCTACGATATTTAGTAGTAGCTTATCAGTGGTGACCATCAGTTTAGAAAAATTTATACAAGACGTAGTCAACCAGACGATGAACACTATTTACAGCAATTATTATATGATGGAAACACACTTGATTATATATATATATATATATTGTGACGAGTCAGCTGCCTCCTCCCTGATTATCACCGGCACCCCGTCCTAAATCGCCGCCCTTCACCAGGCTCCCGACTGGAGTGGGTGTGTGAGAGGAGGGGCGCTGGACGAGTCAGGGCTGGCGGCGTGTGATGGGGCACACCTGAAGGAAGTGGAGCCTCATTACCGCCGCTGTTTAAAAGCCCAACGCGCCTCTCCTCAGGAGACCGGTCTCTTCCCCGTGCATGCACACTGGTGTCCTCGTGGGTCCAGGAAGGGTGCGTTGAGGGACTCCCGCGCCACCAAGACGTGAGCTGCCGGACCCGCGATCCGGATGGGAACCGCACCCGTATACACGGCCGACGGGCCAGGATGCCGGGCCGTTCATCCCCTACCAGCGCCGCGGCCAACGAGAGAGACGCGGCCGCTAGGAGAAGCCGCCGCCCCTCGCGCCCCGGACCTAGGAGGGGGAGCGCGTGCGGCCGCCGGACTCCGCCCCTTGCCTGGACCCTTCCTTGATGAACACTGCCCGACCTACACAAATCCCGCAGCACGACGAGGACACCAGATTCCCTGTTATTTTGGACACTTTCCCCCTTTGGCCACTTTTATTCCCTTTGTTTTATGATTTCTGTTAATAAAAGCCTCTCCGAGGCCTGACGCCACGCCCACTGTGTCTGTCTTGTGCTCCTCCCGTGACACTGGTGGAGAATGCGGGCAGGCGGAGCCTAGACAGCGCAGTTGGGAAACGTCTGGTGACGTCACCCCCTCTCGCTTGCGAACGTTCGTGAGAACCCAGACTGGGACGGAGGAAAACTGGGGACAGCCTCCCAGCCACACAAGGGGTAAGTGACTTTTCCATTGTCATTTTTACCCTGTGGTTGGTTGAGGCTGTCACTAAAACCCGGTTTCTCTGTCCCTGTTCTGGTGCGCTGCGAGAGGGAGGACCGCCCGGAGAGGAAGCCCCGCCCACTCCGACCGTTTGGAGCCTGGTTGAGGATGGTAGCACTCCCGTGTGGGTGGCGCCCTGGGGACGGGGATGTCGCTTGGGAGGGGGAATGTGACGAGTCAGCTGCCTCCTCCCTGATTGTCACCGGCACCCCGTCCTAAATCGCCGCCCTTCACCAGGCTCCCGACTGGAGTGGGTGTGTGAGAGGAGGGGCGCTGGACGAGTCAGGGCTGGCGGCGTGTGATGGGGCACACCTGAAGGAAGTGGAGCCTCATTACCGCCGCTGTTTAAAAGCCCAACGCGCCTCTCCTCAGGAGACCGGTCTCTTCCCCGTGCATGCACACTGGTGTCCTCGTGGGTCCAGGAAGGGTGCGTTGAGGGACTCCCGCGCCACCAAGACGTGAGCTGCCGGACCCGCGATCCGGATGGGAACCGCACCCGTATACACGGCCGACGGGCCAGGATGCCGGGCCGTCCATCCCCTACCAGCGCCGCGGCCAACGAGAGAGACGCGGCCGCTAGGAGAAGCCGCCGCCCCTCGCGCCCCGGACCAAGGAGGGGAGCGCGTGCGGCCGCCGGACTCCGCCCCTTGCCTGGACCCTTCCTTGATGAACACTGCCCGACCTACACAAATCCCGCAGCACAATGAGGACACCAGTGTGCATGCACGGGGAAGAGACCGGTCTCCTGAGGAGAGGCGCGTTGGGCTTTTAAACAGCGGCGGTAATGAGGCTCCACTTCCTTCAGGTGTGCCCCATCACACGCCGCCAGCCCTGACTCGTCCAGCGCCCCTCCTCTCACACACCCACTCCAGTCGGGAGCCTGGTGAAGGGCGGCGATTTAGGACGGGGTGCCGGTGACAATCAGGGAGGAGGCAGCTGACTCGTCACAATATATATATATATATATATATATATATATATATATATATATATATATATATATATATATATATATATATATATATATATATATATATATATATATATATATATATATATATATATATATATATATAAACCTTGCCTAACATAGTTCGGGAGGCAGACACACTATGTCTGTTTAAATCTAGATTAAAGACCCATCCCTTTAACCTGGTTTAAACATAACACACTAACACATTTCCAATATTAAAATCCGTTAAATGATTTTTAGGCTACATTAATTAGGAAAACCGGAACAGGGAACACCATAACAAACAATGAACTTGCTACATTGTTAGAAGAATGGCATCTAATAATCTAATTTAATATTAGTCTGTTTCTCTCTTATTCCAAGGTCACCTTAGCCACAAGATCCAGTCTGTATCTGGATCAGATGGTCACTGCAGTCACCCGGATCCATTAAGTTTCCAGCCAAGATGGTGGATCAGCACCTAGAAAGAGGACCTCTACATCCCTGAATGTCAGCGGAGACCAGGACAACTAGATGAGCCCCAGAAACAGATCCACAGTCAAGACCTTGTGTCCTAAAAGGCCACCGGGAGAAGACCACAGGAAACAGATTCTCTGCACAATCTGACTTTGCTGCAGCCTGGAATTGAACTACTGGTTTCATCTGACCAGAGAAGAACTGGCCCCCCAACTGAGCCTGGTTTCTCCCAAGGTTTTTGGCATGGTGTGTCCATAAGGATCTGTGGCAATGGTTCATCTAGTCACCAAGGTATTTGCTGAGGATCTGTGCCAAGGGTTTGGGCTTTTTTCTTAATCACTGGTGACTGTGTATGAAGGTTATTTACTATGTTGTACATTACAAGTTAAGAAAGCTGCAAACTCTTGTGATAAGTGCAGATGATCAGAACTCAGGAGATTGGGAACGAGTGGGTATTCACCTTATTCCGCCCCGCCCACTTTTAATACTTCGCATTTCCGCATTTTGTCATCCAACTTCCGCTAAACCTATACGGCACGTCCGGTTACTAGTTTAGTAGTTGTAAGATTGTTTATAGCTAGCTATAACTGTGGCGAAATGACAAAGAAAGTTATGTTATAAATTGGGAGCACGATGAAAACGTCTTACGACGATCAAATGGTCTCAAATTGTCCCATCCATCATCGCTGTTAACGTGGGTAATGTTAGACGATATGAAGAAGTGGCCGGAGTTAACCTACCCTGTCAGGAGGAGTTGATGGAGCAGCAAGGAAAAATGATTTAAAAAAATGTACCGAGGCTTACCAGTATTTACATAGTGAGACAGTGGGTCGTGTACTGTTACACAGCGAGGGTTTTTTTCGTATTTTTTAAAATTGAACGTGCAACCAGCCAGTCGAGCAGTCTAAACCTCTCAGCATGGTGCTGGATAGTTTTGTGTGTGTGTGTGTGTGATGTTAATATACACGAAGGTTATAAATGTTTAAAAGTATAATAACGTATTTGATGACCATCATCAGACTAAGTATTTTGTCCAATAACTTAATTGTACAGTGGAGTAAGGTAAGTGAACGTTTATATAATTATAAATTGTATATAATTATACATACTAATTGTATAATTATTAGGCAGATTTTATTTTACAGATAAAACAAGCCAAAAAATATTATATATCACTTATAAAAGATTAAATGCAAAATTAATAGTTAAGATTGGTTTGGTTTGGAATTGGTAAATTTTACCAAAAAATATGATCAGAAAATCAGCTTGCCTCTTAATTCTGCACAGTGTATATGCAAAAGGTAAGGTAAAGGTAAGATTTGGTAGGTGTACATTAAGTCTAATCAATGAATAATGTAGGTAAACGTCGAGTGTAATAATAATGAATGATTCTGAAATAAGACAACTGTGAAATCTTTTAAATGTATTTTAGGTTTGCCATGCTCTGTACAGGGCTGAGGACCTGTAAGCTGCTCATCTGGGTTCATTCACAGCAAGTTACATGTGCCACACAATCAGCAATTCTGTGCCAAGACTGTAGCTAGACTACAAACCTTTTATTTTAAGTGTATGCTTCCTCGTGTCAGATGAGTTTCAGACAGGTGACCTGCTGCTTTCCACAAGATGCTTGCAGCTTTGTAAATAAGCAGGAATGAGAATAATTAGGTTAAGGATAGGATATTAGGTAATTGGGATGGGATGTAGAGGGTGTGGGTGAAGACTAACTATATGAAATAAGTTGTTTTAAACAAGAGACAGACTGTGATTTGTTTTTTGGAACATGGATAATTTAATATAAGTTGTATAAAATCATTTGTGATGTGTTTATCAGTGTTTGTTGTTTTCAGGAAGCAAGAGACCCCTTTCTACTGACCATCCTATAAAATTTCAACATTTAATTTCCATATGTAATAAACCAAGATGGAATTAACTTGCAAACTTGACATGACTTATTCCTTCGAATCAGAGATTAAAGAAAAAATGAAAATGATTTTTTTAAATGAAAAAAGAAGATCAAATTAAGATAAATAAATAAAAACTATTTACAGCAGGTAATGTCAGGTGACACTGTAAAGGTTCATAATAACTATTACAGCAGGCAACTTCTGGTGACTTTGTAAAGGTTCATAATAACTATTACAGCAGGTAACTTCTGGTGACTTTGTAAAGGTTCATAAAAAAATAACTATCACAGCAGGTAACTTCTGGTGACTTTCAGCAAGATCAGGGGCATGTGGATCTGATCACCCTCACAGTTGTCCACTGCATCACTGGCGGTCATCGATACATTTGTGGAAATAATTAAACATTTTTACATTAGTACTTACAATATATCATGAGAATTAATATATAATGTGACCCGAACTGAGAACTGTGTGTGTGTGTGTGAGAGAGAGAAAGAGCTGCATTAGACACAAAACAGTATACACACTGTTAACTGTAGTGTTCAAACGTAGGTCAGTATCTGAATGAGAAATGTAGCTAGCTGGCCTGCTATCACCTGCAATCTCTGTAGCAGGAATAATGTGAGCTATTGTGATGTATTATAATATCTTGTACTACCGTAAATATTAAATAAATAGGTGGACAATGGTAATCATGGAAAATTCGTTGTACCTTGTTAACTGCCTGTTACTGATCATAAATGTATTCATAGAATGGACTTCATAAATCTAACGTTAGGCGAGCAAACACATAGCTAGTTAAGGTTAGCTTACCCGAATCTGACAACATTTTCATCCCCGGCGTGACCTCTTTAACAGGACATCGTAGTCGAGCCATTTCTCGGGGTAAGGGTGTTCGTCAGTCGCCTTACCGTCCATGAAATGGTACAAACACACATAAGAGCGCTTGGGTGGGCGCTTCAAATTTAGCGCCTTCATCCATTTCCTCAGGTGCTTCTCTTCTTTAGGTGGTGGGTGTAAATTGTAAAGTGCACCACAACACTCCGACCGCGTCACAATGTGTTCGCTACATCGTTGGTGCAATTGTTTTTTTTAATACAATTGTTATGCAGCCCCTAACTGAGCATATATCATACTTCTGTTCGCTCTGCGTTCTGTTATCTAGCCAGCCACTAGCTTAGGTACGTTACATCCGGTCCCTCAGCCGGAAGTAAGATGACAAAACGAGCGCAATGGCGGCACCGTTGTTGCCATGGAAAATAAGGTGAATAGTGTAAGGGTCTGGTGCTGTGGAGGTTGCTGACTCTGTGACAGTAACCCCCACCACCTCCTTGGTGCTGGACAATCTGGGTGGTTCGTATGTAATTCAGGTAGCAGAGATGTGTCCAGAATGTCAACACTGGCAACCTGATCTTTTCTTCTGGCCAGAACCCTTCCCAGTAAACAAAGTATTCTAGTCAGCCACCCTGTTGTCGGTAGTCCAGGATGGTGTTGAGTCTGTTACCTCTGAAGGATCCACTGGAGGTGGAGGAGGCACATCATCAGCACCAGATCCTGGAGACAAAGGAATCAGAGACTCAGTATACAGATTTGATAGAAACATGTGAAATAAAGGTGAAATTCAGTAGTGGAGTGGAAGGTTTAGCCTCTTGATGACTTTGTTGATTTGTCTCCGAATGATGAAGGGAACTCAGCTTACCGCAGGGCAGTTAAAGATGGATGTCCCTTTTTGATACCCAGACCTTCTGCCCTGGATGGTACTGGGGAGTCAATGATCTTCTAGGTTCGTCCTGACTCTTGTGTGTCCTAACTGCCCTCTGCAGGTGAATGTGATCAGAGTCTCAGACCCTCTCACTCTCTTGAAACTAGTGGTGGATAGCTGGAAAGTCTGAAGGTTCACCTTACCAGGGAAACAGGGGTGGTTGGTAACTAAGAATGCACTAAAAAGGTATTAATCCCATGGTGATTTGATGCAGAGGGTCTGTGCATACTCAGCCCTCAGGAGAAAATGGCTCCAGCTGTCCTTATGTTCATGACAATATGAACACAGGTATCACCCAGTATCCACAGCCTGTTAGTTATAAGTAGAGGCTTGCCTTCTTGTAGATGATGAGGTACTCTTGATAAGGCAATGAGCAACATTGGATGAGCTGGGAGATTTCCTGTGCCATATTGGGCCAACAGTAGTGATTTCTTAATGAGTAAGAGTGTTTGCTGACTGCCTGGATGTCCAAAGCATGGAGTTGTATGGACTGAGTCCATGAGGGACAGATAGAGCCAAGTTGGAACATGGCTGTATCCCTCAGGACCTCTCCATGGAGCAGATTTAGACTGCTCATGTTCAGTGATTTCAGTGGACAACTGATTACGACAAACTATGATATAATACTATAATAAAGAACTATAATAACTAAGACTTCAAAGGGATGTAAGCTCCGTCCAGCCCATATCACCACTCTCTAAAGCCAGTTTGATAGCCAGCATTTTATGGATACCGATGTCATAAAATCGGTCCACCAGGGACAGCTTCCTAGAGTATAAGGCACGTGGATGGAGTGGATGGAACCTTCCTCTGGTCCATTTGGATGCTGATATCATCATGATATTGCCAAGGAAGTGAACAGTATCATGGTGGAACTTGCAGTACAGGTGGAATTCTTGAAGTTTCTTGAGGATCTGCATCATGTGGTGCAGATGTTTGGCCTTGTTTTGGGAATTGATGAGGATATAATCAATATAGACAATTATGAAATGATGGAGGAATTCTCTGGAAAAACCTTGATGAGTTGGTAGCTCAGTTGCCAGTTGCTTGCTGAAGACATCCTGGAATGCCCAGTATTCTGGAGGAATCTTTTGTTGCTAGGGGTTGTTCAGACTCTTGAAATAGAGCACCTAACAACATTTCTAGAAGAAGGTGTTGATTTCTGTTTGACAAATTTGAATGTGGTCTTTTTAACAGTTTTTATACAGTTAGCAAAGCAGATCTCATTATTGAACTTCTCTAATGTTCTAGTTTACAAGTAGGACTTGTTCTAACAATCATGGGCATCTCAGAATGATGTCAGCCATGGAACCCTGCAGCACCATGAATGAGATCCTTTCCAGATGTAAGCATCCTTATCCATATCCTAATTCGGCTGTGCAGTAATTCATAATTGAGGCGCCGGGGAAGACAGAGGACACACTGTAAGGACTATGTCTTTTGGCTGGCCTGGGAATGCCTCGGTATCACCCCGGAAGAGCTGGAGGAAGTGTCTAGGTAGTGGGAAGTCTGGGCGACTCTGCTTAGACTGCTGCCCCCATGACCTAGTACTAAGTAAGTGGAAGAAGATGGATGGATGTATGGATGGATGGATGGACTCGAAGGCTGGACGTGGAGACAGGGGATCCTTGTGCCTAGGCAGAGCTGGAGACTGGAAGGCCAGAGGTGTAACAAAGCATCCGGGCGATGCTGACCAAGGGTGAGCTGAGGGACTACCAAAAACCAGTGGAGACAGGGCTGAGGAGCTGGCTGGTTTAGGAGAGGAGGCAGGAGAGGGAAGCTGGGTGGGAACCCAGGAGACACAGGAAGTTCAGGAGATGCAGTAGAGTCAGGGCTGGGCGTAATCAGTGAAGACTCCAGGAAATTGGGCATTACCTCCCCAAACCAGTCAATTAAATCAACAAACATGTCCATCAGATCCTCTAAATAATTTCCAGAGGCCAAATGTAGCTTACCCTCAGTGGTAAGAGTATTAACCTCCCTCCAAGCCGTCAATATCCACCAGTACTCACTCAAGCATGTGCAGTGATACTGGCTCATACATCTTGTCAGGAATGTTGTGAGGCTCAGTATTGGAGGGCGATGATTGGCTCAGTCATGGGTTTTAGCACTGGCTCTAATGTCTGGGGTGGGCTCAGGAGATCACTCCATGCATTGTGGGAAAGGCGGCTGACTGGGCTCTTGGTTGAGTGTGGGGCTTGAGATGTCCTCCTCAAGATGGAGAAATGCAGTCCATTATTCTGCAGCACCAGCTCCACAAATGTAGCTAAATTTTCATTGGCATGTATTGTACCACTCATTCAGGCTGATGTGGTCTGTTTAGTGGGTTTGGTATGCTAGTTCAATAAAGTCCTGTGTGTGGTCTTCCAGCAGACAGTCTCCCTGCTCCAGGCATAATAGTTCCCATGGTGCAGGTCTACTGGAAGATGGGAGGGGGAAAAGAAAGAGAATGCTACAAAACAGTTTTTGTCCATTCTTCTGTCATGCATTGATGACACAAAATGAAAGATGATGGAAATCAGAAAACATAATAAATCCAGGATACAAGGCAAGGAAACCAACTAAACACAGATGAGATCAGACATAGAACGGATTAGAAATCAGGGCTTAATGTCTCATCTACACACATGTGCAGGGTGTTTGATAGCATCTTCATGACCCTCCATAGGATAAGCGGTTTGGAAAATGGATGGAATAGATTTTTGAATACGTCATAATTTCATCACATTCCACTTTTTCAGCATGCAAAAGAATGGAATATATAATAATAATAAAAAAAAAGACAGAGCATGTTGTTTAGCCACTGAAAACAATTCTCTACTTTTCATAAAATCCTTTAGACAGCATGTTTAGCAAGAAGGAGAGATCTGAGGGAGGGAGAAAAAGATGAAGGTCTCCTCCACACAGCTGTTATATTATCAGTCTGTGTGTGTCTGTGTGTATGAGATTGTGTAGTAAAGGTACAGTTTGCACTTATCTTCAGGGTCACTGTGAACTGCTGGGATCCAGCTGTTGTGTGTATGTGAAAGAGAGAGCAATTTCTGTGATAAGTATCTTAGCTAAAAGTATGTTCAGAAGCAGCTCTTCACTAATAATCATATCACGTAATCATAACAACAATCATTTTCCTTTTTGTGTTCTTGCGTGTAAGCTCATTCCCAGAATATCTGGAGCTGACAACTATAAACAAACATCTTTTCCGCAGTTTCTGATTGTTCTGTAAGAATGGAGAAGCATTAAAATCAGGCCTATAATTAGAGTCCCTCTCGTTCATCAGCTACATTTGCTATGTGTGTGCGTGTGTGTTTGTAATAGTAAGAACATTCCTGTATTGTGTTTTTAGTGATTACAGTCTTCCTACTGTTGCCTCTGAGTGTCAGTTTAACATTGTTTGTATGTAGATATTATAGTGCTTGTTTCTGGATTACTGTGACTTTCTATTCTTCTGTTTCAATCACAGGAACCTTTTTTCACATCTACCATATTTATAATGTCAATGGTGGAAAAGCAAAAGCAAAGAATTAAAAAATATTTGAAAATCCAAATTAAGAAATATATTGAATATAATTGTCTATACCAGAAGTAAACACAGACATGTCCAGATCTGACCTATGTAGAGATCTACATGTATTTAACCCATAAACTATCTCTGTTCATCAGTGAGAACAGAGGAAGACAAGTACTGTATGAACATCTTGTTTTAAAATTTAGAGTTATTGTGTTGTTTTATACTCTAATGTTGTCACAGTATTACAAAGAAAGAAAGAAAGTGAGATGATATAAAAATGTAGCTGCTGCTTTCAGAGCACTGGAAATGGGTCCATGAAAAAATAAATGCACAGAAGCATATGCCATATTTTTGCCATTTGTCAGTTATTTTTAAATTAGTGTTGCATTTTATTGATGTTGTTATTTACTAAAAGTATATTTGTTTTAAAATGCAATCCCTGGTCAATTAACAGTAATAGCACTATATTTTTTTGCAGCTATTGTCACATCCCACTCTGCATATTTAAAGTATGTTAATACATTTCTGACATAAATCAATCATAAGGGTCAATAACACATCAAAATAAATGAACAATCTTTACCGTAGCAAAGTTTAAATTATTAATCACAAACTTATTTTTGAAGTTTTTGTGTTACAATGTAAATACACAAATAACTATTATGAGTATATTAAATAGCATTTATAAAGGCATTCTACTCTTACTATTAATACTATTTTTGCAACGCCAAGGTTATTGGTTTGATTTATAAAATCATGAATCAAAGTTTATTTGGATGAAATGATTCACTAAAGGTATAAAATGTGATATTGGTGCTTTTAAATACAAAACTGAATAAAAATGAGTTTGTGTGTGTGTGTGTGTGTGTGTGTGTGTGCGCGTGTGTGCGTGTGTGTGTGTGAGACAAACAAACAAATCCACTAAGGCCACTTTTGCTGTTTATATTACTGTTCATGTGTAAATACTGCAAGATTAGTTTCTTAAAATGAAAGTAGAACTATAATGAAAGGAAAACGAGAGAGCAATTCTGTTGGGAAGCAGATAGAGGATGAGTGTCACTGTGCCCTTTTCCAATCTCTCCTTTACCTCCCTCCCATTCAAATGAGAAATACCAATGCTCAAGTCCTTGAAGCCTTAGAGCTGCCTCTGAGAGCACACTCACACTCACACACACACACACACACACACACACACACACACACACACACACACACACACACACCAATAAACTCCTTTCCATTTCTCTCTTCCTGAAACCTCAGAAAATGAGCATAGACTGAATTAGTCTTTATATACAATCAGTGTCCATACACATTGCCTGTGCAGCCAGGCAATCCTAGGTCAAGCTCTGACCTTCCTGGACACACGTGTACACACACACACACACACACACACACATACTTGTTTACTTAGCTTTCTAAATGGAGACATTCCATAGAATTCTATTGTTTTTTTTTATATATATATACACCTAGTTATAAATACTACAGCCTGACCTTAGCCCACACCCAATCGTAAATGAAAACTTAAATTTTTAATTGACTTTATCTAAGTATGATTTAGCTAATTTTTGAATAACATTTTAACACACACACACACACACACACACATCAATACACTCTCAGATAGTGTTCTAAATTCTATAATTCATATAAATGTGTATGAAGCTTGACAATAATAGGTGTGTGTGTGTGTTTTCTCCATTCTGTCACCGTTGGAGTTTTGGTTCCTTGCCGCTGTCGCCTCTGGCTTGCTTAGTTGGGAACACTTAATATCCAGCGATATCATTGACTTGATTGAACAGATACTATTTAAACTGAACTGAGCTGGATGATTGCATCACTGAATTCAATGATGAACTGCCTTTTTGCTTTATTGACACACTATTTTCCTATTTAATGCTGTTTAGTTGCTTTGACACAATCTGTATTGTTAAAAGCGCTACATAAATAAAGGTGACTTGACTTGACGTGTGTGTGTGTGTGTGTGTGTGTGTGTGTGTGTCTGGTTCAGTATGGAGACAGCTGTTGCTTGTTGAAAGGCTAAGTCTTGCCTCTGGTGACTACCCTCCACCATTAACATGTTCACACACACACACACACACACACACACACACACACACATTCATGACTACTTAGCAATCTTAGCTAGCTGATTTTCCTTAGGCGTCTGATGTTTTTATACACAGCAAATTATAAATATCACAGTCTTTTGCTTATAGTTTGGCAAAAAAAAATATTTCACTGACAAAAGCCCCCTTTGATGATATTCAGGTACATTTTTTCATTTTATTAATGCAATACATTCATGGTCAGGGTTATGTTTGTAGTTACATCATCATTTGCTAACCCTAACCCTACCCCTAAACCTACTCTTATAGAAAACCTTCTGCTACTTGAGTTTTTTAAAACACTTTATTCTGTATGATTTATTAGCTTTTATTCCTCATGGGGACCAAATAATGTCTCCATAAGGTCAAAGTTTTTTTTTGCATTGCTATACTTGTGGGGACATATCATAATGTAGTGAAGCTACACAAGCACACACGCACTTGTTTGTTTCACTGTATTATTGAGGACACCTCATAAACTTCCATTGTTTTTATATCAGGCTAATAATTTCTATAGCCTAACCCTAAACATAACCTTCATAGAAATGTAGACTTATAAATACAAACGTGATTTGCCCAATTTATAAGCCGTTTTAACTAGTGAGTGTTTAACTAGTTTAACTAGTCTGGCTCTCTAGTCTGTGTTTAACAGGTTTCACAAGTAGGCTACAGTCAAACCAGTACACACACATGCACACACACACATGCACACACACACACACATGTTTGTTTTTGTGAAAAGTGGGTTCATCCCATAGGTGTAATGGTTTTTATTCTGTACAAACTGTATATTCTATGGCCCTACACCAACCCTACACCTAACCCTTACCCTCACAGGAAACTTTGTGCATTTTTACTTTCTCAAAAAAACTCATTCTGTATGATTTATAAGCATTTCCTTGTAATACCTGTTTCATACTCATGTCATCATAGAAAGTTGTGTCCTGATATGTCACAAAAACACACCATGCGAACAGCTATGACCACCTTCAGAGGGACATACAGACCTTCTAAACACTCAGGATCCCACAGCCAGCTCTTTGTGTATGCTCAGAGTGATTGACATAAAAAATCCATACATGCAAGCATAAATACAGAGGACACAGCCTATATTTAAACAATTAGAAGAAATAATAAGTTTCACCTAAAACCTCATTGCTGTTCACATGAGATAGATGGTGATCACAGGAACCCTTGCCAAAAGTGGACAGACAAGACAAATAGACAAACCCAACAGATAGCCTAGCAGACTTTTAAATGTAGCTAATATGTAGTGATATTTTTCAATTATCATAAAGGGTATATTTGATCAATGATAAATGTCAGCATCACAGCAGTTTAGCAAAATATGAGCAAGCATCGGCATATACTAAAAAAACAAGCAAAAAAAAAAAAAAAAAAAGGAGAGAGAGATTGATGATTAATAACAATTGCTTTAAATCAATCTGTTAAAAACTTTGGGGTGCACAAAGGAAATTATCTGTTTAATTATTTCATCAAGGAATTATTTGACCATGTTATTGTAAAAAATATAGAACATAAATTAATACAAAACTTTTTTATTATAATCATCATTATTTTTATTTTATTTTTTTTACTGTTTTTGAAAAATTGACGGGTGGATGCGCAGCTGTAATAATCCAGGGATAACTGTAAACCTCTGGCGCCATCTACTGAGTAAAATATTCTCATCCCGTACAGATGATTTGACTTGTACAGGTTTACCAGCAATTCTGTAGGCCTACCAATACATGCTTTATGTGCAAATTTTTGGGTCTAATAAATTGTTTTACTATATTTGTGAGTACATCTCCATAGACTTTAAATCAGGTTTAGGATTTTCTATTGCCTAACCTGACCAAAGCCACGATCATATCCCTATAGAGAAACCTGTGCAAATCACCGGATTTATATATAAAGATGATTTGACCGAGTTATACGCTTTTATGAAGCTTTAATATCTAGCGCCATCTTGCGACAAAAAAAGGTTTAACGTGGGCTTGAAATGCAGGGCTGCTTTAATAAGCTTAATATTTTCAACATGTATGCTGATGACACATTTCAGCATTTTTTTTATTGGGGGGGGGGGGGGGGGATATTTGTTTCTGTATTTATTTTAATTGAAGTCTAATTACAAACCATATTTGGAATACATTTTTTCCGATAATCCTCTTGTGAGGTGAGGCCACAAGTTCACTAGTTCACGTTCATTTATATTTTACAAATTCTTAACAAAATTGATAGTGTATTATTGTATTATTAAAATGCAATAGAGAGATCAATGATCCTCTTTGGTCATCAATTTTCTGATCAGTGTTGCAATACATAGGAAAATGTGTCCTGTACTTTGCTTGTTCTTATATTTGTCTCTTCTACATGAAGGTAGAGCTGCCATTTAGCAAAGAGTAAACTAGCTTATCAATTGCCATTTCATTTGCATGATAATCTTGATAGGCTACTTGTTAAACTCTCTGTTTACAGTCCTAGCAGGTCCTGGCATGATGCGCTCACCGTGTTCATCACACTTATATAGTTTTTCATTAGATTAACAACTATTTGGGACAAATATGTATATAGTTTATCCTATGCTGGAACATTTTATATTGTGCCTTTTTTTTCTTCTTTCTTTAAATATTTTACCTTTATGCGGATTTATCTTTTCGGGGACATTTTATCCTTTGTCATTGGAAGAGAGTCTTCAGTACAGAGTTTAGTACGCAGGCATTTGTGAGAACACAGCTGAACTGACAGCCTATCCGCTAATCTACAACATATTTACTGTTAAAAATACATTTTTTGGAATTGCTATGTTACAACAACAACAAAAAAAACAAAAAAAAACAAAAAAAAAAAAACTTGTTTTATGGGACATATAATTTTGTTTTAATTTTATAGACTGTAATTTAATCTAAAAAAAAAATGTTTAAATAAAAATGGTGGTACACAGCAACAGAGCTGTCCATTCAATTCAATTCAAAATTGCTTTATTGGCATTACTGTAAATTATATAATATTGTAAAAGCTTAGTATACATATATAAAAAATAAAATAACATAAATAAATAAATAAATAAATAATAATAATATAACAATAATAATAATTAAATGAACACCACAGTAATATAATTCAATGTTATAACATTTTGGAAATTTAAAACTAACAAATTATAACGTGTGAACATTTGAACACACTGAGGTCAGACACAACGCACATCCACACCTGTTAGCACGTTTCTCTTCTCGGCAGTTATTTACTACATCTCCCAGCATTCCTTGTGGTTCTCTGAAAGGTGGAAGTTCAATACACAGCCGCAGTGAGTGATATCGTTTACAGCATGGCTGCGTTCAGTTTCACAAGGTGTTTAGTAAGGTCTCACTCTTGCTTTAAATGTGTAGATCATGTCCAAACGCGTTTACAGACAGCTACGCGAATGCTCTGTGTATCAGCATCACGCAGTGGTAAGTATACTCACTTTAAATGAGGCGTTAATGGTTCTGTGCTTCACAGTAGTGTAGAGCTGACCTTGTATATCACGTTTAATGTTTTGCAGTTTAAATGTCTCATGTGGCTACTAAATATAAAATAGCTTTAAAGTCATTAGAACATTGAAACGAAATTCGTGCTTAACGAAAAAGTACAGTTCGATTACCATTTTGCTGTAGCTAACAAAAGTACCACAGTAATTGTTTTTATTTGGAATTAATTTTTACGTGTGTAAATACTGTGCTGTATATGATATTTAAGTATGTAAGTAGTGTGGCATATTTCAAAGTACCATGCTATAACATAACTGTTAAGTGTCATTCATTTGATCAGTATTCGTTCGTTCATTCATTCATTCAGTCAGTCAGTGATTGATTGATTGATTGATTGTCCCTTCTTTTTCCAGGCTTTGTGGATGCACCCAAAGCTCAGTTCACAGATACAGAGGTTCAAGACATTCTGACCAAAATCACGGGTCTGGATCTGAATAAAGTGTTCCGACCCATAAGACAGCAGCTAACGCCACCTAAATACAAGCTTATGACAGACACAGAATTAGAAGAGGTGAGATTTCTCATGATAGGCCAGGATTCATGATGGGATGAAATTAGTGAGATGATGGTCATATGATACACTAGGGTTAAAAAAGGGATGAGATACCTGATGAAATGGAAAGAGATTCAGTATATCATTTGGGAATACATCAGATAACATCTGTGCTGTGATTGTACAGTTATTCTACTAGAAAAGACTGTGGTCTTAATTAGGTTCCTGTGTTCTGCTGCTGAGCAGGCAGTGCGTAAGGCAGAGGAACAGGCGAAACATCTGCTGAAGATGCCACCGGTCCTGCCTGAGAGGAAGCCTATAGATGATGTGCTCTCTGAAGATCAGATGCTAGAAGGCATGGACACTGCTAAATACGTCTTCACCGACATCAACTTCAACGTCCCGCATCGAGTAAGAAAACGACATTTTTTAGCGAATCTGTAAACTTTCATTTTACATTGAATTTAAAAGTAATGTGTATGTGTACTGTAATTTCTTGGTGTTTTTCTGATTTATTAATGCAATTTCTGATCGTTTTGTATGTATACAGAGGTACTGTCTTTCTTACTGTTGGAGGTTTTGTTTCTCTCACCATTATTCCAAAGGAAAGATTCATTGTTGTGAGAGAGCCCAGTGGAACCCTAAGAAAAGCAACATGGAATGAAAGAGATAGGCTGATACAGGTTTATTTCCCCAAAGAGGGTCGCAAGATCACACCACCACCCATCTTTAAGGAAGAAAACCTCAGGGTATGTGCAAACACTGATTAAGTCTTATTTATTTGCACATGTATTCATTTCTGACTAGTGTTTCCTTCTCTCTACAGGTGGTCTTTGAACAGGATAGACACGAGGATGTGCTGAACCAATGCGTTGTCCAATTTGAGCCAGACTCTGCAGAATTTAAGAATGTTCGTTGCTGACATAAAGATGTATAGAAAAGTTGTGCGATAAGCTGTCACAAACGCTGCAAAAACATCATTATTCTGAGTTTCTTGGAGAGAATAATATTTATGTGGTCTTTTAGGTGCTCGTGCTGACCTATGAAGACATTGAAAAGCATGGGAAATACGATCTGCTCAGATCTACACGGTTCTTCGGTGGTTTGGCCTGGCATCTGGTTAATGGCCGACGAATTGATGGCCTTCTTGTGGACATGTTGCAGAGAGACCTGTGAGTATGTGTGAGGAAAAAAAGGAGTGATCTGTTTTCAGTGCAGATGCAGTCAATTTCCACAGAAAAAAAATTGTCATTTTCATTTGATTTGTTATTCAGTTTTATAAAAAGAACAAAAACAAGCTTGGTGGAAAGCATTGCATTAAAAGTCTATCGGAGAAGTGTATTGGATGGTTTAACAGCAGAAATTAGTCTTTAAAATTAGCAGAAATAAAGTGATTGCTCCATGTAAAATGTGCCTTATAGATAATATAAAAGGAAAATGAAGAGACCACAAACAAAGCAAGATGAATGAATATCTGACTGTATAGCTTGGAGAGAGCTTTGGTCCTTAAAACTCTTGGAAGGTTTTGATTCACAGTATGGATTATCTTGTGAGAAGTCTAGTTGCTTTGTATGATGATCAAATGTTGTCTTACTTCCAGAATGCAGGATGCTGTGAGGTTGGTGCGTCTGTTCAACTTGGTTCATCCTCAGAGTGAGTCTGCACAGCAAGCTCAAAGACAACATGCCACTGACCTGGACCTGCTCAAGGTGAACACACGCAGGACATGGTCACCAGTGTTTTATTGTGCATTTCAATTCCACATCTGTTACTGTGACCTATCAAATTTGAACTATAGTTCAAGCATAACTATAATGGTTTGAAATTACGGTTTTCTATTACCATTACTTACTTACTGTTAGTGTACTATTAATTAATGTGCAATGTCCTGTGGTTACTTTGAGCTCCCATGACCTCATATATGTGACCCTTAAGTGTCGATTTTTCGAAATTGATATTTATACATCACCTGAAAGCTGAATAAATAAGCTTTCCATTGATTTATGGTTTATTAGAATCTGACAATATTTCTCCATGATGCAACTATTTGAATAATATCTGAAATCTACGGGTGCCTAAAAAAATCTAAATACTGAGAAAATTGCCTTTGAAGTTGTCTAAATGAATTCATAGCAATGCATATTACTAATTAAAATACGTTTTGATATATTTATGGTAGGAAATTTACAAAATATCTTTTTGAACATGATATTTACTTAATATCTTAATAATTTTTGGTATAAAAGAAAAATCTATCATTTTAACCCATACAATGTTTTTTTTTGGCCCTTGCTAAAGATATACCCCAGCAACATAAGACAAGGGTCACATATGCACATGTGCCCAAAACCTTTAGTCTGTATTTTAGACTGAGCAATTTCTTTTTTTAATGTGTAAGTTAGGCTGTCAGTTGTTTAAAAAAATATTCCAATTAAATTTTTTTGTTAATTGCTCAGGTTTGCACATGTAATCATAAATACATTGGGCCTCATTCATGAAACACGAGCAGAACAAATTGTGTAAATCATTCGTAAAGCTGTTCTGATATAAACTTACGAATTCATGAAAAAGGTCTTAATTTCAAAATGTTATTTTTTTTTTCTTCTTCTTCTTCAAATTGTCACTGTTGTCTAACTATTTACTATGACTTATATTATACCCTTAATAAACTGCTGCTTATTAATAGTTAGCAAGGTAGTTAAGTTAAGGTTATCTGAAATATGGTCATGCACAATAAGGGATTTTTAAGTGTTTTGGATGTAATAAACAGCCAACATGCTTGTCAATAGTAATAGTGGTCAATAGTAAAATAAATCACCTCAGATTATAAAACTGCATTTTAATAAGAGCATATCCACAAATGTACTAGAGATATTTACTGTGGTTTAAATTACTTTTAAAATCTCTAGTTTGGGTGTTTAGCCATTTAGCTTTTGAAGAGATCAGAAGAGCCGGTCAGCGAAACACTGGAGCTGTTCAGTCAATGTAAAAACAAAAACAAAAAAACACTGTTGCAATAATGATATGTGCTTTTGACAACTCTGGAAATAGGAAATAAGGGGTCAGGCCCAGGGTACATCACTTCCCATTAGCCTGTGGTTAGACCTTTAACCCATGCAAGGACGTCATTCAGAGTGCATGGAGTATAGAAGGGCAAGGAAATCTTGTCGAATTTTGAGATGCCACCAGTAATTTGGTAGAGATGGTGGAGTGACATGTTTTAATGTGTGTGTTAGAGAGCGTGAGTATATTAAATTCTTTGAAAGGAAATGGGAAAGCATGGTAGATTTGATGAGGGGCCACTGTTTAGTCACGGTTCCTGCTTAGTGCACACTCCACTCAACCCTTCTTATGTCACACTGACCCTTTAACCCCTGTATCAGGAAGTCAAGCTGGTTGATGTAGCCGGCTCAACTTCAGAGGTGGATTCAAGATTTTTTCAAATTTTACACAAAGAAATAAAATAAATTTAAATGATTTAGACTCACATGAGACAAAGACTCTGAAAGCTGTAAAAGCGGTTTTATTCTACACAGAGTGGATTTGGTGCCATTCTGACATCACAGTAACCAAAAAGAGCAATGGAAAGATAATGCGAATGGAAACATTCTGTGTGAACTGAAACAAACTTCATCAAAGGTGAACTGATACTAGTGGGACGAATAAGGGCCTGCTAAACTGAGCGAAGTACTTTAAGGCAGTGGAAAAGTACGATCACAGTCAGCTTCAGGCTTTTTTCTGGCTTATCAAAATAAATACAATAATAATAATAATAATAATAATAAAAACTTGTTTTAAAGTCACAAAAAATACAGTCCAAGGATATTATGTTTAATATATTTTAATTTAAATATGTGCATATATGATGCATTTTCTTTTTCCCCTTATTTTTAGATCTATGCCCAGTATGAGTCAAACAGAGCTGGGTTCATCGAGTTGGCGGTGCAAACCTATGAACAGACCGATGCCATGAGCTCTTTTTAAATACAATAATTATGAATGGAAGTATGTCATATAGTTCAACTGTTGATGTCAAGTTTTGAAACGCTTACTCATTCTGTACATAATAAAGAAAACTTTTGTATAAAAGGTCTGTTTCTTTAACTTCCTTTCAAGTGTACCAAATCTACTACTCTAATGTACCAGATTTGTAACATTTCATGTTGACTGGAACTCATTAATTAATAGAATGGAAGTTTTCATTGGCTTTAGCTATTTTTTTCATTATTATTATTATTTTGATTGCAGACTTTTTATGCTGCCATTGTTTTCCTTGGGTTTGGTTCTTGTTTCAATCCAATTTTAAGCTTTTTTTTTAGTTAGTTCCACACTAATAGGCAAACTCTGTCAAGCTAATACAGATCAGCACAGTTGGTTTTAAATTTATTTAGTTTAATGTAATTCAGTACTTTTTAATTCTCTTTTAATTCTTTTTAATTCTGTGTTTAACTTCTTTTAGTTCTGTGTTCTCAGAACGCCATTTTTAAAGCATGATTCAATATTCTATATTAATACCTGCTCCTGGATTAATTTAGAGCCAAGGAAACCACCCCTTATTGTTGCCTCTTCACTTGTTAAAGGAGAGATTATTTTTCATGTTAAAATGCTTTTGTTACATGCAAGTATAGCCGAAATCACATCACAACCATTGTCTTAATCTTATGTGTATTTGATTTCATTAAGACAATGTCGTGAATAGGATTTTAGTGCAGATTAATATTTTGAGAGCTGGTTATGTAGTTTCACTGGACCATGTTTAAGTCATTATAACATTCATACGTGTTTTCCTTAAAGAGCCACCGTACATCAGAGGAAAACACTGACTTCTTGAAAAAATAAAAGCTGCGTAATAAAACAACCCTATTTAAAAACCGAGCCCAGAGTCAGATATTAAACATGTATTTGTTGTTGTGACTATTTCCGCTTAAACATATAAACCACATTTTTTAAATTATTTTTTGTGATGGTCTTAATAAACCGGTCTTCGCTTATGTGATTTTGAATGTATCGGTCAAAGCAGGCACCTATATCATTTGCATTGAGATCTGCATTCAGAAGTAGGTTTGATCATCTAGCTGCATTTGTTAAAATACTCAAATGAACAATTTTCACTGTTTATATTAATGTTAATGTGGTTAAATAGCAAGCATATTGCTATGTCTGGGGCCTAACTGGGTGAAAGGTCACAAGTGCAATTACATTTAATTTTTTTTCCCTAAATGTAGAATTAATTACATTTATGGACAAAATCATATATATGCATGCGGTCTGTGTGTAAATAAATAATATAATAATGCATAAATTGTGTGTTTTTTAATTTTTTTTTTAGAAGCCATTACATCTGTCTTCAGTGTCACCTTCGGAAATCATTCTAATATGCTGATTTGGTGTTCAGTTGTTATCAATTATTATTGGTGCTCAGCTTAATAATAGTTCTTCGGTGTTCAATGAAAGCATTTGAAATATAAATCTTTTGTAACAATATAAATGTCATTTCTTTATCAGTTTAATGCAATTTTGCTAAATAAATGTATTAGTTTCTTCTTTTTTTAAATCTTACTTTCTTTAAACTTTTAAATTGTTAAAAACATTAATAATGAGAAATGTTTCTTGAGCATTAAATCAGCATATTAGAATGATTTCATATGATTTATTTCAACATTTGAATTTATGTTGAACTTTATATTTAGCTTTATCAATCAGTCCATTGCAAAATATGGATTTAGAAGTCTAAATGGCAAACTTTTTCTCATGTTTCATCAATACTCTTGTGCATCAATGTACATTGTCCGAAACCAGTGATTGTGGCCATTCATGAAGCAGGTTAGTTGTCTTGTTTAAAGAGGTTGCCAAAATATTTTATATTTTTAATACAATTTTATAAAAACATTTATATTGTGTTTATAGTGCGGATATAGAAGTTTAATTCTGTTCATTTTTAGAGTACTTTTCACAATACATAAAAAACAAAAAACTATGGATAACGAACTCTGTGGTGGGTGCAACAAAAAAAAAAAAAAGAAGTTTGTATGTTTAAGCTAATATTCAGCTGGATACATTCTTTCACAGGCTTAGACCTAATCAAAGCATGTGATATACACATAACGCCTGGTTTCAGATCAAGGTGTGGGCATTTTTATTAGATTTCTTTTCTGATTTTAATCATCAGTTCTCGAAAGCTCATTGTAGTCCCACATTGAACCACTGTGCTCTTATTTGTTTACTACCATTTTAAAATAACTTACATTTGCATTGATTCAATTTGAATGCCTGAATCCATCACCTGTGACACGGGTTTGGCAGCTGATGTCGGGACTTTGCAGGATCTCTCCAGTGTGATTGGAAGTCGAAGGTACTTGCTTTATCTTAAAGCATGTTATAGATTCAGTAGCAGTGCCCTGTGTTCATACAGCTCATTTTACATCTTTTCTTCTAATGTCTTTCAGTCTAGTGAATAAGTTGGTATTAAGGCAAGAAAGATGTATGCTGATGAAGCCAAGTGCTTGGACTGGGCAGGTGAGATATTTATACATGAGATTATATGCTATTTTTATTTTATACACACACACACACACACACACACACACAGATGGCAGCTGCGTCCAACGTGATACCTCTTGTCCTGCTGTACATGGGACCCCTACAGTGGTGGCTCAAGATCAATCAATCAATCACCTTTATTTATATAGCGCTTTAAACAAAATACATTGCGTCAAAGTACTGAACAACATTCATTAGGAAAACAGTGTGTCAATAATGCAAAATGATAGTTAAAGACAGTTCATCAGTTTAATTCAGTTATGTCATCTCTGTTCAGTTTAAATAGTCTCTGTGCATTTATTTGCAATCAAGTCAATGATATCGCTGTAGATGAAGTTACCCCAACTAAGCAAGCCAGAGGCAACAGCGGCAAGGAACCGAAACTCCATCGGTGACAGAATGGAGAAAAAAACCTTGGGAGAAACCAGGCTCAGTTGGGGGTCAGTTCTCCTCTGACCAGACGAAACCAGTAGTTCAATTCCAGGCTGCAGCAAAGTCAGATTGTGCAGAAGAATCATCTGTTTCCTGTGGTCTTGTCCTGGTGGTCCTCTGAGACAAGGTCTTTACAGGGGATCTGTATCTGGGGCTCTAGTTGTCCTGGTCTCCGCTGTCTTTCAGGGATGTAGAGGTCCTTTCTAGGTGCTGATCCACCATCTGGTCTGGATACGTACTGGATCTGGTGGCTACGGTGACCTCGGAACAAGAGAGAAACAGACAAATATTAGCGTAGATGCCATTCTTCTAATGATGTAGAAAGTACGGAGTTATGAAGTGTTTCCGGTTCCGGTTTACCTAATTAATGCAGCCTAAAAATCCTTTAACGGATTTGGATATTAAAAGCATATTAGTATGTTATATGTATGCCAGGTTAAAGAGATGAGTCTTTAATCTAGATTTAAACTGCAAGAGTGTGTCTGCCTCCCGAACAATGTTAGGTAGGTTATTCCAGAGTTTAGGCGCCAAATAGGAAAAGGATCTGCCGCCCGCAGTTGATTTTGATATTCTAGGTATTATCAAATTGCCTGAGTTTTGAGAACGTAGCGGACGTAGAGGAGTATAATGTAAAAGGAGCTCATTCAAATACTGAGGTGCTAAACCATTCAGGGCTTTATAAGTAATAAGTAATCTTTTAAAATCTATACGATGTTTGATAGGGAGCCAGTGCAGTCTGGACAGGACCGGGCTAATATGGTCATACTTTCTGGTTCTAGTAAGAACTCTTGCTGCTGCATTTTGGACTAGCTGTAGTTTGTTTACCAAGCGTGCAGAACAACCACCCAATAAAGCATTACAATAGTCTAACCTTGAAGTCATAAATGCATGGATTAACATTTCTGCATTTGACATTGAGAGCATAGGCCGTAATTTAGATATATTTTTGAGATGGAAAAATGCAGTTTTACAAATGCTAGAAACGTGGCTTTCTAAGGAAAGATTGCGATCAAGTAGCACACCTAGGTTCCTAACTGATGACGAAGAATTGACAGAGCAACTATCAAGTCTTAGACAGTGTTCTAGGTTATTACAAGCAGATTTTTTAGGCCCTATGATTAACACCTCTGTTTTTTTCTGAATTTAGCAGTAAGAAATTACTCGTCATCCAATTTTTTATATCGACTATGCATTCCATTAGTTTTCCAAATTGGTGTGTTTCACCGGGCTGCGAGGAAATATAGAGCTGCGTATCATCAGCATAACAGTGAAAGCTAACACCATGTTTCCTGATGATATCTCCCAAGGGTAACATATAAAGCGTATAGCGGCCCTAGTACTGAGCCTTGAGGTACTCCATACTGCACTTGTGATCGATATGATACATCTTCATTCACTGCTACGAACTGATGGCGGTCATATAAGTACGATTTAAACCATGCTAATGCACTTCCACGGATGCCAACAAAGTGTTCAAGTCTATGCAAAAGAATGTTGTGGTCAATTGTGTCAAACGCAGCACTAAGATCCAATAAAACTAATAGAGAGATACAACCACGATCAGATGATAAGAGTAGATCATTTGTAACTCTAAGGAGAGCAGTCTCAGTACTATGATACGGTCTAAATCCTGACTGGAAATCCTCACATATACCATTTTTCTCTAAGAAGGAATATAATTGTGAGGATACCACCTTTTCTAGTATCTTGGACAGAAAAGAGAGATTCGAGATTGGTCTATAATTAACAAGTTCTCTGGGGTCAAGTTGTGTTTTTTTTTTATGAGAGGCTTAATAACAGCCAGTTTGAAGGTTTTGGGGACATATCCTAATGACAATGAGGAATTAATAATAGTCAGAAGAGGACCTATGACTCTTTTAGGAGCTTAGATGGTATAGGGTCTAACATACATGTTGTTGGTTTAGATGATTTAACAAGTTTATACAATTCTTCCTCTCCTATAGTAGAGAATGAGTGGAACTGTTCCTCAGGAGGTCTATAGTGCACTGTCTGATGTGATACTGTAGCTGACGGCAGAATGGTTGCAATTTTATCTCCAATAGTATCGATTTTAGAAGTAAAGTAGTTCATAAAGTCATTACTGTTGTGGTGTTGGAAAATGTCAACACTTGTTGAGGTTTTATTTTTCGTTAATTTAGCCACTGTATTGAATAAATACCTGGGGTTATGTTTGTTTTCTTCTAAAAGAGAAGAAAAGTAATCAGATCTAGCAGTTTTTAATGCTTTTCTATAGGATATGCTACTTTCCCGCCAAGCAATACGAAATACCTCTAGTTTTGTTTTCCTCCAGCTGCGCTCCATTTTTCGGGCTGCTCTCTTTAGGGTGCGAGTATGCTCATTATACCATGGTGTCAAACTGTTTTCCTTAACCTTCCTTAAGCGTAAAGGAGCAACTGTATTTAAGGTGCTAGAAAAGAGAGAGTCCATAGTTTCTGTTACATCATCAAGTTGTTCTGAGGTTTTGGATATGCTAAGGAATTTGGATACATCAGGAAGATAACTTAAAAAGCAATCTTTTGTGGTAGAAGTGATGGTTCTTCGATACTTGTAACAAGAAGTAGAATTGACAATTTTGGCTATATGAAGTTTACACAGAACTAAATAATGATCTGAGATATCATCACTTGGCTGCATAATTTCAACACTATCAACATCAATTCCATGTGACAGTATTAAATCTAGGGTATGATTTCGACAATGAGTAGGTCCTGAAACATGTTGTCTAACACCAACAGAGTTCAGAATGTCTATAAATGCTGATCCCAATGCATCTTTTATATTATCGACATGGATATTAAAATCACCAATTATTAAAACTTTATCTGCAGCCAGAACTAAGTCAGATGTAAAATCACCAAACTCTTTAATAAAGTCTGTATGGTGCCCTGGTGGCCTGTATACAGTAGCCAGTACAAACATAACAGGGGGTTTATCATTAACATTGGTTTCTCTGGATAATGTTATATGAAGCACCATTACTTCAAATGAGTTATACTTGAAGCCTGCCCTCTGAGAAATCCTGAAAACGTTGTTATAAATTGAAGCAACTCCTCCCCCTTTGCCTTTTAGACGTGGCTCATGTTTATAACAGTAATCTTGGGGGGTGGACTCATTTAAAATAATGTAATCATCAGGTTTTAGCCAAGTTTCTGTCAAACAGAGCACATCTATATTATGATCAGTTATCATATTATTTACAAAAAGTGTTTTCGTAGAAATGGATCTGATATTCAATAAGCCAATCTTAATCTTTTTTTTTTATCCATATTGCATTTGTTTTTTATTTGTTGAACCTCAATTAAGTTGTTAATCTTAACTTGGTTTGGATGTTTTTTGTATTTTCTAGTTCGGGGAACAGACACAGTCTTCATAGTGTGATATCTAGGTGAAAGAGTCTCTATGTGCTTAGAATTAACTGACCTCTGTGACGGGAGGCAGCTAGCAGACAGTCGGTTTAGCCAGTCTGTCTGCTTCCTGACCTGGGCCCCAGTTAGTCAAGTATAAACACTAAGACTATGTGCCATATTTCTAAACAGAAGAGTGGCGCCACCCCAGGAGGGATGAAGACCATCTCTTTTAAACAGGTCAGGTCTGCCCCAAAAGCTCATCCAGTTGTCTATGAAACCTATGTTATTCTGTGGGCACCACTTAGACATCCAGCCATTGAGTGATGACAATCTGCTATGCATCTCGTCACCACGGTAAGCAGGGAGAGGACCAGAGCATATTACAGTGTCTGACATCGTGCTTGCAAGTTCACACACCTCTTTAAAGTTATTTGTAGTGATCCCCGACTGGCGAAGTCGAACATCATTAGCGCCGGCATGAATAACAATCTTACTGTAATTACGTTTAGCATTAGCCAGCACTTTTAAATTTGCCAAAATGTCAGGCGCTCTGGCTCCCGGTAAACATTTGACTATGGTGGCTGGTGTCTCTATATTCACGTTCCGTACAATAGAATCACCAATAACTAGAGCACTTTCATCAGGTTTCTCAGTCGGTGCATCACTGAGTGGGGAGAACCTGTTTAATGTTTTGATCGGAACAGAAGAGCGGTGTTTTGACCCACGACTACGCTGCCTCACCGTCACCCAGTTGCCCTGCTGCAGGGGCTCTGTTGCTGGAACCGGACAATGTACAGGAATCCCTGAGCTAGACGCAGCCAAAGCCGTATCTAGAGCCCTAACATTCTTACTGTCCTCAATTAAAGTTTGGATGCGTGTCTCTAATTCTGAAATCTTCTCTGTCAGCCTAATTATTTCCCTGCATTAGTCACATGTGAATCCCTCATCAGCGACAGAGATGGATAAACTGTACATGTGGCAAGAGGTGCAAATAACGATAGTAGGCAAAGCCATTACTCACCGTGCTTGATGAAATATTCTTACTGCGGTTGTTTGATGAACTTTGTGGTTGAGGAGAAAAGAAAACGCTAATGACAAGCTAACGAGTGCTAACGCTTTGCAGGTGTACTGAAGTCACGGAAGAGTGAACGATCAAAGTTAATCTGATAAGATTGATCGATAATATCAGAAATATGGTGTGAATTAAGTTATATTTTACAACTTAAAAAAACAAACAAACAGACAGTGATAGTAAGAAAGATTATAGAGAAAAAATATAAAATAAAAACAGCTACACGGAGCTATGATTAACTACAGAAGGCCAACAGGAAGTAGAGAAAACACTGTCCAACCTCAGGACCAAGGGATTTTCCCAGAGGGGCAATCCACTTCGAACTATCAAGGTCACGCGGTGCTGCCTCAGTGCCTTAGACATGTGGAAGAAACCTTGGTTCTTGAATCAGGGCCCGGTGCTGGGAGCTCCTTGTCGCTGTGTAATACTAGCGACGGATGCATCCCTCACTGGTTGGGGTGCAGTCATGAGTGGCCACCCTGCCCGTGGTCTGTGGAGTGGTCACTATCTGACATGGCATATCAATTGTATAGAAATATTAGCAGTTTATTGTGCACTGAAGCACTTCCTCCCAGACCTAAAGGGTCACCATGTGTTGGTGCACACTGACAACACATGGATGGTCTCTTACATCAACCACCAAGGAGGTCTGCGTTCGCGCCCCTTATACAAGCTGGTGCACCAGATCCTGGTGTGGTCCCAGAGCAAACTCGTCTCATTAAGAGCAGTATATATTCCTGGGAAACAAAATATGGGAGCAGACATACTGTCGAGGCAGGGGCCGAGGCCCGGGGAATGGAAGCTTCACCCCAAGGTGGTGAAGCAGATATGGATAGTTTTTGGCAGAGCTCAAGTAGACCTCTTTGCGACTCAAGAGACATCACAATGTCCCCTTTGGTTCTCTCTAGTTCATCCAGCTCCTCTGGGACTGGACGCTATGGTACAGACCTGGCCGAGGCTTCGTCTGTACGCCTTTCCCCCTATTGCTTTTCTCCCGGGAGTTCTGGCGAGAGTACTTGACGGCTCTCCATGGGAGATACCGATCAGGACAGACCTACTCTCACAGGTACAGGGCATGATAATTCACTCTAGCCCGGAGTTGTAGAAGCTGTGGGTGTGGCCCCTGAGGGGGCACAACTATTAGCATCTGGTCTCTTAATCGAGGTTGTTGAGACCCTTCTCCAATCCAGAGCTCCTTCAATGAAGAAACTGTACGCCCCGAGGTACAATCTCTTCACCTCATGGTGCAGAGACCACCAGCTAGACACAGCAAACTGCCCAGTTGGTACAGTTATGGAGTTCCTACAGGCCAGGCTCTCTGCAGGGTTGACCCACTCCACGTTGAAGATCTACGTGGCAGCTCGATGCTCAGTCTTTGGTAAGATACCCCTTAGTTACACATTTCCTCCGTGGTCCGCTGAGGCTGAGACCTCCAGTACAGTCCCATATTCCCCTGTGGGACTTGGTTGTGGTGTTAGAGGCGTTGTGCAAACCTCTGTTTGAGCCTATTCAATATATTTCAGACAGACATCTGACACTTAAAACCGCCTTTCTGTTGGCCTTGATTTTGCACCTGGCATGACCAAAGCTTTCATATATCCTCGAGCCGGATATGTTCCTAAGGTTTCCTCTACCACACCACAACCTGTAGTGCTGCAGGCCTTCTGTCCTCTTTCCTTTTCGGGAGCCCAACCAAGCAAAGCTAAACTGTATGTGTCCAGTTCGAGCGCTGGACGCATACGTCCACAGAGCTGACCTGTGGAAAAACACAGAACAATTGCTTGTATGCTATGGTCCCCCGAAGAGTGGTTCTCCTGCTTCTAAGCAGACTATTAGTTGTTGGATATGTAAGGGAAACAGGTCAATTTAGCTCAAAGGGAATCATTTAAGATTTTAAAGGGAATTTGAACAGAATCACTGTTTCACGGCTGGTCACGGAGACGCGCCTGCGGTTCAGTGAACGAGCCGTTTAACATCAAATCTGCGCTGGATACTAATATCCAAACTATAGTGAAAACACTATTAATTAGCACAGTAACAAGATCGGCAGTTTAAGACATTAACTTGTAAGCACAAAACACAAGATACTTCTCTTTTCAATATGAATAAGGCTTTATTAGATAAATCTAAGACATATAAACTAATCTAACACATAAACGCACGCACACACACATTCACACAAGTTGCAGGAAGGTCGAAAGTTAGGGAAAGATGAGTTTAAGAGAATGGAAATATGGAATTCCAAGTTTACAGCAATACGTTAAATTGCATAGACATGAACAACCATCAATCAAGTAATTAGCGCTCGCATTGAGTTCCTCAATGGGGTTAAAATTATATTAGATACACCAGCACAACAAATATCTGGGAATACGTTGCCTTCGTTTGCTGTGAAAGGGACTCCAGTTGAAAGGGGTATCCCGGTGTCGCTGATTGGCTGGAAGTTCAGTTGGCTGAAGTGACGTCTTGGGGAGCCCGTGCTTGGGCGTTGGCTGAAGCTGGAGTTGTGTAGCTGGTTGGAGTTCAAACGCGCAGACGAGGTCGACGTTACAAAACTTAAATCAGAACACGAAACTCTCAAACGGAAAAGAAAAGAAATAAAGTTTGACGAGACTAGGTTGTGTTCCTTCTCATTGTGGCATAGTAGCAGCAGGCAGGCACGCTGGAACCGCGCTCAAAGAACAATGATGACTAACCGCATGGCTAGATGCTACAAGCTAAAGCTAGGTAGCAAAGCTACAAGCTAAAAGCTAAGAGCAGGCATGACTAATAGCACGAGCAAGGCTGGAACTAAAAGCAGACTAAAAGCCGACATGGCTAATAGCAGCAGCTAGGGACTAAAAGCAGACTAAAAGCAAAATTACATCGTGTCCAACGTATTTAAACTTCCTTGTTGGCCACCCCTCAAGTGTTGCCTTGACCAATCAGATATGGTCTTGGGTCTGGGGTCATAAATGATTTGTTTATCTTACCAAGCATGTGGTTCCTGCCTCGCAGGATCTAATTTTGGACATGATTCCTATAACACAATTATGATATATTTAACAAATAAATGATTGTCAGGACAATATCAAGCAAGAAAATTCGATTATATCAATACTAGTCATGACTATGTATCCTATAGTTATCAAAAGACATACACAATAAGTGATTATACATGATAGTCAAATGTGTGGGTTACACATAAATGAATATGGAGTTAAGCAATGGAACGATTCATTTATAAGTCTTTTTGAGTTCATTCTGGTCCATATATAATGTACAACAAGCAGTTTCTTTGCCATTCTCTGGCAAAGGGACTTTTCTGTGAAGACAAAGGTTTAAAGCCCTTCCCCCTTAGGAATTTCAGTCTGGCTCTGCTGGATGGGGGAAGTCAATGCAAGTATTTAACTTGATCTCCTGGGTTTACATGTGATGTCCAGTGTTGCATCTCAATCACGAACAATAAATTTGACAATCTCTTCTTCGAATTAAAATTGTCAATAATTGTTCTATTGGTGTTAATGTTGAAAGCTGTTGTGTGAACAAGTTGGTTGGTTGGTTATCTTGCTTGGTTCCTGTGGCACTAGAACTGATTTATGACTTCCTGAGGAGTTCGGCTCTCGTTTAAATGCACACAGCTCTGATAGACTCTTTGATTTGTCTGATTCGACTCATTTCTGCTACAGATAGTTGAGACTATCAATGCCACTTTGAGTCCTCTGGTTGTCCCCCGCTGTCAGGAGCCAAGGCTCACTCTACACAGGGTATGGCAGCCTCCAAGGCCTTCCTAGCAGGTGTATCCATGCTGGACATCTGCAATGCTGCGGGGTGGTCCACACCTTCTACTTTTGTAAAATACTATGGCTTAGACATGCCAGTCACTGCAGGCGCTTCTGTCCTCTCGTCCTAAGCTGTGCTATTCGCATACACACTAGGCAGGGGTTCGGTAGCCTGGCAGCGTTGGTACTCGTTCCCCAAAGCTTTTTCAGCGCAGCTCAAGTTCCTGAAGAGGAACGTCTCTAGGTTACCTATGTAACCCTAGTTCCTCGAGCGAACGAGAACGAGGCGCTGCGTCTCCGGAGCCATACCCCCGGCACCCCTGCCGGCGCTTGCTGGTACTCGTAGCTAACGCCAGCTGCGCGGTACGTGTTTTTATAGCTTCCTGGTCGCTTATGTCACCCCGCCTGTGACGTCACGCTCTTCCATTGGACTGATTACACACAATAGTCTGAGTCGCTCATGCTAAG